>NW_028279074.1:0-55657 GCF_059751315.1 Micrasema longulum
TATATTTTTTACATATATCTATATATATCATACACAATGCATATATTATTTTTTTATGATAAAATATATATTTAATATTATATTTATTTATTTTTTTAATAAAAGAAATATCTGCGTTCTTATGATTTACCTAAATATTTCATTGTTGGGGCCATTTTCAACGAGCTGTTAAATAACTCACTTATAGAAATGGAAATAAAGTTGGGTATAGTAGGATTCGAACCACGGACCATTGGTCCGTGAGTCCGAGACACTAGCCACAGGACCACAACCCGATTTGATCACTTTTAATGATTTTTAAGTCTAGCTGACCACACAACCTAACATGTGTAGTTTGCAGGAAACAACCAGCTCCAGTAAAACTCTAATGTATGTTCTGTCATTATGTATTGAACACATTAATCCCTTATTTTAAAGAATCACTCAATTAATTTTTTGTCATGAAAACTTAAAAAGTAATTAAATTATGTGGAATTCTTGTGATTTTTGAAGTATGGCTAACCACACAACCTAAAATATGCATTCAAAGTTTGAATGTATGAGGTGACAGTCTATCAAAACGATTTTTTAGAGCTAGATCTCTGGAGGCATTAATTTTCCCATCAGCATCCACACCGTAAATTTTTTCTAGTGCTGTAAGTGTTTTCTGCAAATTAAGAAATGCCGATTTTGCGATCAACGCTATTTTCAAAAGGTGACTATTACAGTTTTTTCTATAAAATTGGCCTGGTTGCTTTAAGCCGAACATAGAATTGATCTTACTGCACCCGATAACACCAATATCACATTTTTTCTAAATTGCTGACTGGCTGCTTTCTGCACAACTACGTTCAATTGACGCTGTAATTATAGCAACTTCCGTTACATTCGTTCGCACCTTCTAAGACTAATTATTTCAATTTGCGGTTTCTAACCATTTGTGAAATGAATGGACTATATTTAAGTTCATAAATCAATCAGTAATTACCAACGTCTAATTGATTAAATTTCTTAGAATTTCACGGCCGTTCACACTCGTAATAAATTTTGTTGGGTTCTCAGTTCACACGAGGACTATCCAATACTCTCCTGTCCCAGCATCCCGAATAGATATTTCCATTTCTCGACATATCATTCTTCAGCTATTTTAAATTTCAATTTTATTTATTCATATATATGCACATTACAAAATGGAATATCTTAATTCATGCATATAGAAATAATAAAAATAATAAGATAAAATTAGATGTATATAAAATAACACATAAGTGTACATAATATCCAGAGAAAAATATGTTTGAAAAAGGAGAGAATCTTGTAACGAAAAACTCCCTCAGAGACGTTGGTTCTGTACTGCTGATCTTCATGGTAATATAGATCGTACTGATAGATATAACTAGACTAACCTTAAATCTAGATTTGGTTAAGAATGTTTTGAATTCTTGATTATTTACTCAGTTCCATTCCTTATCCAATTAGTGCTATATAAGTTTTAATTACTTATTTAGCTTAGTTTGATAGTCCATTGAAAGTACTTCCTTTACATACCCGAAACGGTTTTAAAGACCGTGGGTCTTCTTATTGGTTTCACTCATACAAAAAGCAATGTTATTCTTCAAATAAAATCCAATTAAGGAATCGCAATTTTGATTGAGTTTAACTTTGTAATATTCACACCCAAAATCAAATAATCATAAACTGTAATTTTATTTTATTTCTGTTATTATATTATTTTGCAAATTTTAATAGATACACAAATAAAATAAAATGAATATATTATAGACAAGTGCGGATTAAAATCACCTTGGATTTTATCTAAATGAATGAGTTACATCGGAGATAGATAAATTTCACAACAAAGTGTACAATTTCATTGGCATAACGATTTTCAAAAGAAAATAAAAGTTTACACAAAGTTGTATTTAGATGAAGTGTTTTTCACCAAAAACAGTATGGCGTAAGTATAGCCTGTGAGCTCGCCAATACATGACAGATGACATTAACATAACCATAGAAAAACATAGCAGTTGAGCTCTCAAAAGTAAAGCAACGTGAATGCAGCAATGCTTGAACTACATGTCAATAATATTCTAATAATAAATAATATTATTTGGCCATACGGAACTTTAAAGCACACCTTGGTTTAATTACTAATAGTATTTTATCGGTTAGGTAGGTGTATTTAAAAAAAATGTTGCGTACCTGAAAAAAGCACAAATAATTATGTTTTTGTAAATGATGTCAGTAGCGACACTCAGAGAGTGGCTTTGTGACGTTTTGACATTTTTTATAAGAAATTCATGGCGTAGCCGAAATATTGTTATAAAAACGAGGATGTTTTTGTTGATTGACGTTAGCAGGCGCTACCCAGGGGCGACTTTGTGACCTGAGAAATTATTTGAAAAAAGAGATTCAAGGCGTAGCCAAAATATTGTAATTAAAACGAGGATGTTTTTGTTGATTGACGTTAGCAGGCGCTACCCAGGGGCGACTTCATGACGTGATGAAATTATTAATTTAAATATTTTTTTTCATTTTATATAGCGTAGCCGAGATAAGAAATTGCGTGGTGTTTCGAAATTTAACCGTGTAGGTAGCCGCCTAGTTACAATATTATTTTTGTATTTGTATAACTCCTGTTTTATAATGTTTATGTATTTATCGCTATAAGAATTAAACTAAAGATAGTTTTTACTTTTAATCGCTATCCGTTTTTTAAATTATGTTTGTAACACTCAGTAATATTTATTTTTCAAGTATTCAATGTTATTTTTGCATTTTAATTAACATTGTTAATATAAAGCGTATTTTTATTTATTCGAATTTACTAGACTGTTTTTATTACAAAAAATAAAAATGCATATTTCTCTATGTATTTTTCTGTTATAAACAATCTTTTCAAATAATACACATCAAATTTCCATTGTCTGTTGATTTTATTTGCAATCTTCTTTTTTTTCGATGGTTAAAACTCTAGGAAATTCAAAGACAATAAAATTTTTACTGTCATATATTGGCGAGCTCACACGCTATACATAGCCCAACAGTATTTTTAAATGTATTGTATTATAAGTAACACTTTTTTAATTAAATAAAATTTATATTACTAATAAAATCGATTGGTTCTAACCCAAACATAGAAAAAAACTAGATTAGATAATTTAGACTGTATGCCTTTTGTTCAAAATTCAATGATGTGAAAAACTCATTATTTCATAATAATTCTTTTATTTTAACATTCTCTTTGTAAAATTCAAAGACTATTATTTAATATATTTCATTTTTGTATAATGAAGCAAATTTTAATTGATAGCAAAATTACGTAGAATAAACTAGACCATTATTTTTTTATATAAAATTTACATGTTTAAAGATTTATATTGTAAAAGATGAAATCGTTTAACTAATAATGGTACAGAGAAAGTAAAAGATTCACAGTTGTTTGTTGATGTAGTAAACTCGAGTTTTCCATTATATGATAAAATGAGCAAATGATAATAATGTTTATTCCATTCAAAATACTGAATAGTGCAACTACCAATTTCATCATATAAACAAAAGAAAAGCAATAGAGAAAGAACTGATAAGTAGCTGTATATATTTTTAAAGTTAAAAAAATATGGGAAAACAAATTGAAATTTAATAAAAATAAATTTGTACATAAAAAAAGCCTGGCTACTGTGGGGAAGGCGAGAGTTTTCATTTTGCTAAATCTCCCCCTCCAAGCCCAGATCAGTAAAATATCGGGCTTTTAAGTAGGGAGCAAGCTCTTTAACGTCCTCAGGTTTAACCAGTGGTCCCCCAATGATGAGGCTCCTTTTATGATGTAAAGCAATAATGAATTGAGAACCAGGCCAAATTAATTTTATTTTATTATTTATTTTAATCGACAAGATTTGTTTGTCGTACGCTTCAAATACTTAGTATTTTATGAAATGTCACAGATAAAAATATATGTACCTACGTAAATATTTTATTTCTTCTATTTTTTTAAAAATATAACAAAGAAAAAACTGATATAATAAAAAATAAACGTTCCCAAAAAAATATTAAAATAATGATAATTTTAAACAAAATAAAAAGAACCTATGGTGAGAGAAGTTTATTAACAGAAAAAAATTAGGAAATGTATACACATTCCACTTTCTCACACAAATGTTTATATGTTCGACCCCATCTAGAATACGCTTCTTCTATTTGGTCTCCATTCTACAGGACTCATATTGACCATATCGAGTCTGTCCAACACCGTTTTCTAAGAAAAGTGGCATGGTTGCTCGGATTACAAAGGGGTAATTATTCTTATTTTGAAATAGAGCAATCTCTTAATCTGTCTCCATTGGAGAGACGTAGAACTGAGATGGACCTTATATGCATTTTCAAAATACTTAATGCTTTAAGTGATGTCCCATCTCTGTTGCAATCAATTTCTTTTCATGTTCCCAACCGTGTCACCAGAAGTCGAAATTTACTATTTATAAAATCTTCTAAGGGCAACTTTGGTTTTTATGCCCCAATGTCCAGAATGTGTAGATTAGTCAATTCATCACACGACTTGGAATTTTTTGGGATAGATCTTTCCGACTTTTCGTAGATCTCTTCGCGACTAAACAGTGTGGGATGAAGTTGGATTGGCATGGTTTAGCTCAAAGTTTTTGGCCTTTCGTTTTTTAAATATATTGTATACAATTATTGTTTTGCCCTTGTTTGTCTTTGCTAAATAGTTTTATGTTCTTTTTGTTCAGTTTCTTGCATTTATGTTTCTTCATGTAACTGTTGTAATTGGCTTAGGCCGTATGTATATAATAAATAAATAAATAAATATGTGTATCAAGATTTACTATCTCTTTAGTTCCATCGCAGGTAATACAATATTTGCTGATATGAGATACGAAGGGAATAACGTATCGATTTATTATACGTCAGTGGACTGTCATCTATCTGCGGTCTTGGTAGTAGTAATGTACCTACGTAACACTAAACGACTGGATATGATAAAACGGCTGTTACAATGACGCCCATAATAATTATTAGCATAATATTTCAATAAAACGCAATGCATCTACCGCTAAACATTCTTACACAATACTAGTTTGGCTTTCGGCTGGTTAGTACAACGCGACCGCGTACATAAGCTTGGCAATGAATATACTTGATATATTATGTTTTTTATTTATTTATTTAAAACTTCAATTACAAAAAAAAAAAAAAGTACTTTGACGGATCTTCCAGCCAACCAGAAAAAAGACTAGTCAAAAGAAGAGTTGGTCAAAATTTTGTACTAAAAAACCATAAATATATATCAAAAGATACATACACAAAATAAAAATAACCTAATTTATTTATTTATTTATTTATTTATTTATTCACACTTATTATCAAAATACAATTCCATATTCACTTTGCCCAGCTAACAAGGGTACATACCCCGTTCCAAGCTAGGCAATTACATTTTAATATATTATAATACTTAACAAATTAATATAGAGCACAGACAAACAAAATATAAACTTATTCGGATACACATTTTGATTAATTAATTCAAACTAACAACTGTTTTCATTGGGAGATAAGGCTTGCACATATTAACTTTTTTTTAAAGTACATTATGTGCATATACAATGATAAGGAATGTGGAATAAGATAATGACTTTGGAAGGAGAAAAAAAGAGGGACCAAGGAAAGAAAAGGGGATAAAAATATTTATTTAAATAAAAAAACAGTCAAAATTCAGGGAGTTCAGGATTCTGGGGATATTTCAGGCGTCTCTTGAAGGTGGCTTGAGAAGGTGGATTTTTATATGAAGAGATAGCTCATTCCAAAGTCTAGCAGCTCGAACGGAATAGAAATAGCTGAAAAATGATGTGCGATGTCGAGGAACGGAAAGTGTTCTCTCCAGAGAAGAACGAAGTGAAAGACCATGATCAGAAAGGTAAATGAAATTTTCAGTAATATATTTTTGAGCGCAAGGGTTGTGAAGAATATTATAAAGAAGTAAGATTGAAAGTTTATGCGCTGATAAAAATAAAGCCACTTGAATTTGGAGCAAAAGGGTGATACATGATCATACTTTTTGAGATTGGATGTTGTTCTACGAGTATATCAAAATTTAAAGTAATGATTTAATAATTTATTGGGTCATTTAGCCACTTTGTGTTCGAGTTCCACTATTGTTTTTTTGTATTTTTTTCCCCGTTTGATAATATGTATTTTGTAACATCACTTCGCTGTTTACGCATGTTTAAACCTACTTTTGTAATAATTCGAAAATATATTTAAACCCGCTAAGAGTGTTTAAATTATATAAATAAATAGAGTGCATAATACACCGACTTAGCCTTTTTATCTTAACCAGCATTTTGTATAGTTTATGCGTAAATAAAAATAACATTAAAGGCACTAAAAAGGTTTAAATTAAAATATGGTCGGCATGAAAAAAAATAGGTAAAACAAATCATTTCGACCATTTTCACGACCCCAAATATTTATTAATCTTTGTAGTGCGCTTCTGACCCAAATAAACTTAACCAAAGTTATATTAAGTTATTTTAACTTTTTAGTGTGAAAATTCATGTTTTATTTATTAACTTAATGATTTTATTTCTTTAAATTGACTTATGCGTATATTTTGTCGAAACCTGTTACTAAACGTATATTGAAAAGGGGAATTATGATTTGGTTGACGTACATGGGAAGTGAGGATTCTGAAAATTTATTGAGGAGAGTAATCTAAATATTAAGCAATTCCGTTGAATCATTTATAAATTTACTATATTTTTAACTGATTACTGAATCCGCCATAGCAAATTCGCATAGAGGTCATTTGCTAATTATTGGACCTTACTTTCCTTAACTAAAGTTTTATAGTATATATATATATATATATTTAAAAAATCACCATACAGGCTGAGCCATGTTAGATGGACACTATCATAAACAGAGAATACTCCGTTTTCATTTTACATTAAAAAGTTTTATATAGATTCTCCGTTATTTAGTATGTATACTAATTTTTTGCAATAAATTTATAAAATAAAAACAAAAATGGTTTGGGAGACATGTCCATTTTTATACTTTATTGAGATTTTTTCAAAATTTGACCTTCAAGCATTCAGAATTTATTTATTTTTTCATTATTTTAGTATTTTTCATTATTTGTTGGTAGTCATAAACATTTGTGATTAAAATACGTTGGAACTTCCCTCAAACTAGGGTTAAAAAATAAGATTTTACTCTTTTTAAAAAAAAAAGCTGACAAACTTACTTCGAGAAGAATAAATTGCTGAAACACCGTAGTTTTTTTTTTGTTTTAAGTTGAATTTGATGGTTAAGCTATTTTTAAAAAGTATTTTTTTTAAGCGTAATATTTTATTTTTTAACCCCAGTTTGAGTAAAGTTCCGACGTATTTTAATTACAAATAGCATAAAATATATTTTTAAATTTGTAATTTTGAATTCCCGAAGAAACGGTCATTCCATTAGCAATGCCCCTAATACGTCACGATTCATGTTTATTTGTTTATGCCATTGAAATTTCTTTAGTTCATTGTCGTGAATCTTGACGTCACAACTGTCAAAGCCAAACATGTTGCGTTTTTCAAGCGACGTATTTTTTTAAAGTTTTTTTTTAAATTCATGAATGAAAACATTTCTCTGATTTAACCATATTGATTTTAAAAATACAATTAACTATTATAAATATTTTTCATATATTTTTATCGGTAATCGTAGTATGTTATATTTCCCTAATGTTGGGAACATACAAAATGATCTCTTTCAGTATATTTGGATTATATGTACTTCCAGAAATCAGTTAATTTTTTAAATATTTTTTTTTAATATATTTTTTTTAAAGAAGGTAAAACATGAACAGAAAATATAAAAGGAAAAATAATGAAACCCACTAAACTGCGAAACCGGCTTGTCAGCAGGTTTCTTATTTTTCCTTTACAAAGGGAAACGTTAGAGAAATTATATAAATTTAAAAAGAAATATAAACATTATTAAAAACTAAAAGCTTACCTATTTTGCACACAAAATTTAGTTACTAAAATTAAAATAGATGACGTTCAATGATAATCCACATAAAGCTTTGTTACATATTAGCCATTTAATTATTTTTTTCTTAAAAGCTTTGTCAACATGTTCTTTTAAAATCATCGTAGGAATCCTCTTAAATATAGAAATGTTTCCTGAGAAAAATAATCCAGCATCCTTGCTAGGAATAATTATTATTTTCTTTAAGATATAAGTATCGACAAAATTTTGGGTTTTTCCAAATTTTTGTAGACAAGGACTGGATTCAACTCCCTGGGGAGCTGTTTATATTAAAATATTACAACAGAGATGAAGAACATTTAAGAGAAGGTAATATAGAAGTCTAGGCATCTACAGGGCTTATGACCTGTCAATGGCTGGTTTAGATGGCCACTTTACACACTGTGTAACATTCACCATTCTGCCTATATTTGAACATCTATTTTCCTTCAATTCTTCCATCTGTTGATGTTTGTGAAGTTAAAGAGCTGAAACCTTTATTTATGCTGGTGAGATTCATCTAATTGAATTATTTCACCTACATACTAGGCAACGCCTGAAAATGTTATTTTTCCAATTTCTATACTTCTTCATGGACCAGGTAATTTATCAACAATATTTTGCGTTTGTCAAAATTTTTGAAGACAAGGACTGGATTCAACTCCTTGGGGAGCTGTTTATATTAACATATTACAACAGAGATGAAGAACATTTAAGAGAAGGTAATATAGAAGTCTAGGCATCTACAGGGCTTATGACCTGTCAATGGCTGGTTTAAGTGGCCACTTTACACACTGTGTAACATTCACCATTCTGCCTATATTTGAACATCTATTTTCCTTCAATTCTTCCATCTGTTGATGTTTGTGAAGTTAAAGAGCTGAAACCTTTATTTATGCTGGTGAGATTCATCTAATTGAATTATTTCACCTACATACTATTCAACGCCTGAAAATGTTATTTTTCCAATTTCTATACTTCTTCATGGACCAGGTAATTTATCAACAATATTTTGCGTTTGTCAAAATTTTTGAAGACAAGGACTGGATTCAACTCCTTGGGGAGCTGTTTATATTAACATATTACAACAGAGATGAAGAACATTTAAGAGAAGGTAATATAGAAGTCTAGGCATCTACATGGCTTATGACCTGTCAATGGCTGGTTTAAGTGGCCACTTTACACACTGTGTAACATTCACCACATTACACAGTGTGTAAAGTGGCCACTTAAACCAGCCATGGACAGGTCATAAGCCCTGGAGCTGGGCTGATCATATAGCCAGAATCACAGACTCTAGATGGACCAAAAAAGTCCTGGAATGGCGACCCAGAACGGGTAGAAGAAGTGTCGGCAGGCCTCAGACAAGGTGGTCTGATGACATAAGACGAGTTGCAGGAAGTGGTTGGATGCGGCTGGCTCAGGATAGGGAAATATGGAGACTAAAGGGGAAGGCCTATGTTCAACATTGGACAAGAGACGGCTGATGATGATGATGATGAAGCCCTGTAGATGCCTAGACTTCTATATTACCTTCTCTTAAATGTTCTTCATCTCTGTTGTAATATGTTAATATAAGTATCGCAAAAATCGCTTTTAAAACTTTTCTATTTCAAAGACGTGGTTTGATTCAGAAGGATCCCAAATTATGAAACAGTTCTATCTATTATCATCAATTTTCATTCTAATGCGAAAGCATTGAAGTTACAACTTACTAATTCGATCGCTCGGATGATTAATCTTCTACGAGCGCGTCTGGTTGACTCGTGTGAAGTTCATGGCAGAAGAGAAATGCAGGGTATAGTAAATAGTTAAAGTCACAGCGATACGAAAGTGAGAGTAAGCGAGGTCAACTCGAGGTAAAAATAATAGTCGCTCTCAAATAATAAACAAGAATCCGGTTTGGGACCGAATGGTATCTGGCTATCTCGCTTTTGTTGGTGTTTGGATGCACCTGGGAACAAAGGAAGTGTAAGGTCAGATTAGACGCCCTTCACCGAGACACGATCGGCTAAGATGGAATAAATATAGTATATGTATGTAATGATGTACTCAAACTTACCACCAGAAGAGAGACATGCGGTGATCCGTAACAACCTATTATATACCTGTAGCTCAATCACAAATAACAATTGACGTGCTAATAAGCGACGTGATAACGATATCTCACCATGGTTGTTTTATAGAGTCTTTATTCAATAAAATATACATATTATTACAATATTAATACATTATAAAGAAAACAAAGTATTAAGATATATTTTGTCCCGATAAACTTTTCAATAATAGTTTGTCATCGGGTGCTCAGACGTTAGTTTTAATTAATAATCAAATAAGAAGAGTACAGACATAATACTGTATACGTATAGAATATATATATATATATATATATATATTATATATATATTTTAAGTAAGAAAATAGAGTAAAATAATACAATTAAGATTAAAGAATAGTAATTTACTTAAATATATTTTAAATATAAAAAAAATAAAATAATAGACACATATATAAATAGTGTGTGCTCATAAATGTAATCAAAACAAGATAAAAAATAAATTAAACAAAGTAAAGTAAATCGAGAATTTCAATTCATATCTACAGAAAAAAAAATTAATAAGAAAATTAAAAGTACATATTAAAATTAAGATCTAAAAAATGTAAATGAAATAAGAAAGTAAGAAAGTAATAAAAGAAAAGAAAAGGTTAACCCAAGAAAATAACAAAAATGTATTCAATGAGGGATAAAAAAATAATATATTAAAAAAATAATAATAATAATAATAAATAAAAAATAAAAAAATGTATTACATAAATAATAAAAAATAAATCAATATAGGAACGTTTTATCTACTAACCACTTACGTAATAGAAATAGTTGTTTATCGTATTCGCGATCACAATGGAACATCCGTGAATACCTAATATTAGATGTCAAAATATTTCAGTTTCGCGACGTATAATCCTGCTGCGCAATCACATATTTGAATTTCACCGGTGTGAATATGGAAAATATTCCAAAACTGCTATTTTTATTTATTTATCATGCTATTTATTGGATTTAGCCGGCGGCGGTGGTTGGCAAGTCAAATGTCAAGAAAAGCAGTCGCTGTAGTAAATATTAATTACCTATGTATTTTTTATTGCATTTACTGTATTTATTTACGAGAAAAACAAAAACAAACCGACACGAGCGTTGACTTATACATTACACACGCGTTGACTTATGACCGCGATAACTTAAGCATGTTTATTATTGTTCATTGTGATCGCTCAAATGGTTAGCATGTTTTTAAGCACGTCGATAGTTATTTATGATTGAGCTACTGGCTTGCAATACCTGCATTTTTTTAATACGGCTAAAGACACCTTTGAATTTTTGTTTTATTTTATTTCAATAGATTTACGGACCGAGTCCATTTAAAACACATATTATAACGTAAACGATTTTCATATTCTATCACTTCTTCACGATTTTTTTTGAAAAGAAATATTTGCGTTCTTATGATTTACCCAAATATTAATTTTGAGGGCCATTTTGTACGAGTTGTAAATAACTCACTATTAGAAAATGGGAATAAAGTTGGGGTAGAGTGGGGATTCGAACCACAGACCTTTGGTCCGTGAGTCCGAAACACTAGCCACAGGACCACAACCCGATTCACCAATTCACAATAATTCATAATATTTTAAATAATCCCACTTCGCCTGTTTATCTGAAAGAGCTCTCCCAACCTTTATCATAGCATGGGCTTACTCTTCGTTGTAGTGACGAGAGAACCCTTTCAATACCCATTTACCGCTCTAATTTGTTGGTCTCCTCTTTCACAGTAGTAGCTGGTCTATTATGGAATAATCTACCTACTAATGTCAGAGACGCCCCTTTTTTATTTAATATGTATTATAAATATTTAAGTTTTTCGTATTTCCTCCCTCTTTCCTTCCCTCTTTACCCCTTTCTCTCTTCATAGTATAGTTTAGATAATTTGTCAATTTTTACTTCTTAAAAAAATATATATTTTCATCAATATTTTGTTTCATAAATAAATTATTAATAAAGCAACAATATGTTCATATATCACAGATTTTCTCAAATTGAACGATTTGGGTAGGTACAAATAAATTGCAACATGCCCGTCCTTATTCATATGTATGTAAACTGTATAGTGTATAAAGTGTTTAAATAAATAAATTATAAACTATTATGAAAAGTAACATAAAGCTAGAAGAACATCAACAATAAGAAAATCAAATAAAAATACTCGTAATTATAAATTTTATATTTGAAGCACTAACTTTATGGTTATTCACTATAATAAAATAAATAAAAACAACTTTGTTTTTAACCACTTTTTTATTTTTCTTCTGCCGACCGGTTTCAAAGCTATACAAGCTTCTTTATCAAGGTGTAGTTAATTAATAAATTATATTATACTTTATTTTATCAGTATTATGCTGTGTATGGATCTAATAAATCAAGTCTTTTTGTCTTGTATGTCTGTAAGGATAGTAATGTGAGATGAATACGCGCAAAACTAGGCAGGAGTGGACTAAAGAAAATATTGATTTTTTGGTTAAACATAATTTTTTCTTGTTTTAATCGATTTTTTAATTTCCTAAAATTTCAAGTTGTCTAGTTTTAATATTTTATATTTAAACATGAAGAACTTATTTTTCATTTTTTCATTTTTATTTTGCACCACAACAGGCCAGGAGGCCTGGATAATCCAGGATATTTGTTGCAATTATGATTATCAGATGGTTTTCGAATTCAGAAAAAAATATTATTATTCAGACACCTTAAGTGTTCTTTTACTCTAATATTAACGTTTTTTTTTGTTATTCCAATGCAGATTGAATCGCAACCATTACAGTTTAATTGGTATATGCCAGATTCATTATATTAATGGACTTTGTCTTTATGATTTTTTAACAATGTTCCTGTATTATTAGTTGTGTAGAATGCAGGTTTAATGTTTGATGTCAGGGAATAAGATAATTGTTTGGGGGAAATTGACATTTATAAAAAGAATCCGCCTTCATTGTTCAGGTGGGTTAGCTTTATTCCTTGTGGGAATATAAAATTTTATTTATAAGAGTGCGTAGTGTTTGTTTTTGATTTAATATATTATTAATTAAGTTTTTATTATGTCCACTATTGTTAGCAATCTGTTTTGTTGTATTAAGATCTTTTTTTAATTAGTGTCATCTAGTGGAACGTTAATTAACCTATGTATAATTGAATGGAATGCGGAATGTTTATGGGCAATTTGATGTTTGAGGAATAATTATAAATAATTCTGCTGATTTCGAGTTTTTTTTTTGATTTTTTGTTGTTAAAGAAAAATCAAAATAGTTTATTTGTACCTTTTTTTATTTATAAAGTAAATTTTATTTCTTTAGGAAATTAAGGAATTTCTGATGTTCTTTGTCTGTCTCTGTAAAGAGACAAAAAATATCGTCCACATACCGTCGCCACAATTTGATACGTTTGAAAAGAGGTGAATTACTTAAAAATATTTCATTCTCCAGTTCGTTCATGAATATAACGGCAAACAATGGTCTTCTTGGTTTTGACAAACCGTGTATTTTGGCTATAAATTACATTATCATAATAAAAATAAAAAAATGAAATAAACATTTTGATCACTTTTGAGAAGGTTTTTCCTCTCTGTCAAAACAAATTTAGATCTGAATAACTCTCTAGGGAGGAAATCCAGCCTATCTGCAAGCATTTGGACATACTCAATAATCGTTTAGTAGTAAATAACTCATTATAAATTAGGAATCAAGTTAAGGTAGAGTGGGGTTCGAACCTCGGACCTCTAATCTGTGAGTCCGCAACACTAGCCACGGGACCACTACCCGATTCAAAGGCAATAGGTAAATTAAACATAACATTAAACTAAACATGTAGATTAAAATTGTTAAACACATCAGAGACCAATAAGAGAAAAGAGAGAAAAAACTCTTCTGTTTAGTGGTAAGTACTTTGTAATAACTTTTTAAAACCCAATTCATCAAATGATAGTGACATTTGTATAAGATTTCCAAAAGAGTCCACGATGTGATCAGATAGCTTTAAAAATATTTATCGATCGGTCAATCAATAATACTTAAATGCAATGAATGTATTTAATATTGCCGAGACAAATTCTCATCCCTGTAAGGGACAAGTTTATTGATCATCGATCTTAAAGATTTTCCTAGCAAAAAAAATCAGTACCTAGTGGATTGTTATTGAAGTTCAAATTTATTTATTTATTTTATTTGACATTTTATGTACATATACAATATATATACAAAATTATAAATACATGGACATATTGAATCTAACAATTTTATACAAAAATTAAAAACAACGATAAACAAAATAATTTTATTTTTTTAAAATTAACACTATACTATGAAGAGAGAAGGGATGGAAAGGAAAGAAGAAGGATAAAGGAACAATTTTAATATTTAGATTAGTGACATTTCAATCTTGACTTAAATGTAAATAAATCGTGTGTAGAGGGAAATTTGGATGTTCAAACACAGGCTAAATGGTCAATGTTACACAATGGGTAAAGTGGCCATTTAAACCAGCCAATAAAAATAAAGATAAACAAATAATTGCAAAACGAACTCCCTTTCTAAACACCAACATATGAGTCCAATAGAGGTCAAAGAGAGGTCAAAGCGTTAAATATAAAATTCTGATATAAAATTATACAAAAACAATATTTATTTAATGAAATATGTACACTTTAAGGATCATTTACAAAATCAGAATCGACATAAAAAACATACACCGCAAGACAAATAAATTTACGAGTTCTCAAAAAAAACTAAAATTGACATATAATGAATTATTCTTGATATTTAATTAGTTTTTTTTATATTGTTTGACATATGTGATGACTACTCGTTATTTCAAGGTTAAAATAAAAAATCTTACTCATGAATTGTACTTAGAAATTGCCATTATATATCAGGTATCAGATTACCCGAACCTTAGAGACCCATAACGGTTCATTTATGGTCGAGTGTTTGTGATGGAATAATAAAAGACATGTTATTTTTTAATTCATATTTAAGAAGTAGGTTCTTATCGCTTTATTTTAAATTAAAGTATTTTACATTTAAACATATTTATAACATTTAAAAATATTTAGTACTTAGTGAATTCACCTTTATTTTTTATAACTTGTAAAATTCTATTATTTAGAGAAGCGTAAAGCGAATCTAAAATTTCTGATGTTATTTCTTCTTCCCAAACTTGAATTAAGTTTTTTTTTAATTCCTCAATGTTTTTTGATTTTTTTTTCCCGACTTTTTTTTTCATAATCGCCCATAAATTTTCTATCGGGTTCAAATCAGGGCTATTCCCGGGCCACATCAACGATTTTAAGCCAATTTTCTCCTTGAATTCATTGATCTATAAAAAAACAATAAATTATTTATCATGTGGTCACAAAATGCATTTAAAAATATATATATTTGTACTCACAGTGCGGGCTCTATGGCACGGCGCAGAATCGTCCTGAAAAATTGGGTCCGCGGTATACTGCGTAATGTCCTCGATTGTTGGAATAATATGTTTTTTTAACACTTTTTTGTACTGAATGGCATTCATCGTACCCTGTACACAATTTAGAGGTCCTAAACCGTATGCTGTCATGCACCCCCAAATCATCACGTAGGGTGAATGTTTAACGGTTCGAGTGACGCACGACGGATGATATCTTTCCCCACGTTTTCGTCGAACTATCTTTCTGCCGTCTGGACCAAAAAGGTTGAATTTTGATTCATCAGAGAAAACAACATTTTGCCAATCCTCCAAGGTCCAATTCTGGTGCTCTTTCGCCCAATCCAGTCTAGCCTTCTTCATTTTGTCCGTGAGTAATGGTTTCTTTGCGGGACTCCGTGCTTGGAAACCATGCTCCAACAGCCGCCTGGACACTGTTTTTACTGAAAATGTTGATGTGCTGGTAGACTGCACCTCTGCGTGTATTTCAGGTGCCGTTAAAAATCGATCGCGCATAACAATTTTTTTTATTAAGCGATCATCTCGGGCAGATGTCACGCGCCCCCGTCCGCTTCCTTTTTTCCGTTCTATGGATCCAGTTTCTTGGATTTTTTTAAATAAAAACCTCACTGCACCTTCTGAATACCCAACTCAACGAGATATTTCACAATTAGATATGTTTTCTTGCGACAATGTGATTATTTTGGATTTTATCGCAATCGACATTTGCTTTGCACTTTCCATGATTGTTGTGTTATGTTCACTCAAACGCGGGTAAAACAAGACTGTTGAGACATTTTAAAATGTAAATATTGTAGAAAGGTGACACATAGTGTCCTTAATTTATTAAACAAAAGAAAGAGGTATCGATAAAGGATTTCTTAGAAAAAGGGTTCAGTAAAGTCAAGGGGCGCGGTAGCAGGTAAACTCGTAATTTTTTTTGTCTTGCGGTGTACATATTGTGAAATATTTATTCTAAGAATGTTTTGAGTTTGTTTTTAATTTTTTTAAATTCAACCCCTCACAAATATCGCAAGCAGCTCTTCCAGCTTTATTTCCTCGATTGAACGGGAATAGAAGGAGATGTCGAAAATGCTCACTTTCGTCTACTTGACATTCCATTTTTAAGGCTTGTAATAAAATAAAATAATATATGTAACGTAAAAGCAAACACAACATCTTATAGATGAGAATTTTTTTTTTCAAATGACGTTTAACTTTTTCTATTTTGTTTTACGTTTGATGCCCTTTTTTTAATTTAAAAAAAATATGGACACATCATCATTCCCCTTTTTCATAAGTACACCAATCGCCGCTTATCTTGATAATTTTTGTTACATAAATGTAAAATTATCAGTCTTACGCTTCAGGTACCAGTCCAGGATCTATAAGATATTCTAGTGTGGAAACACGCTTTTAAATAAATATTCCATATCAACCATGTCGGGAATCGAACCCGCGACTTCTTGCACGGTTGGCTAACGCTTTGACCATTACACCACAAGGCCGACAAATACAAACACAACTTATGTTGACATTTTTTACTTATTGAATACTCTATCTACTCACTAAAAAAACAGCTGTAATTCTAAAATGTGAAAATTTACATTTAAAAAAAAAATGAAAGTACAAATTTAGACCAATTATTTATCAGTCTGGTGTTTTAGTTGACTGGTTGCCAAAGTGCATATAAAATTGAGCATAATTTCATTGTTGTTTTATTAAATTATTGCAAGAAGGAATGTTTCAAATAAATATTTGCCTTTTTTACATTATCTTACTCTACGCTTTCTTCGTTCATAGTTTGTTATAATTATTTGCCTCTTACAGCAAATTAAAATTCCATGCACGATTTGTACTTTTAAGTGACCGACCGAAGTTTCGGTTTCGGTTTCAGTTTTGGCTAGTTTCGGCCAGTGAAACAAGTTTCGGCGGTGGTTTCGGTTCCGCCTAAAAATTGGTTGAAAACTGCGATCGGGATGTGTCACATTACGTTTGGCTGTACTTGGGTGCATCTTATTACTTGCGATTCGGTCGCGTGACCTGTGACTTGTGACCTTTAGTTTTTTTCGGCGTTCGGCCGATGAGTGTTTTTAGTTGTCAAGTTAAATTTGTACTATTTCATTGTATATTTTATTTAACACTCATTTTAACTCGTAAGGTTTGACAATAAAAACACCTAAGTTTGGGCGTTTTATTATGACTTTCAACGTATTTAAATATATTCCGATTTCAGTTTTCGTTTCGGTCAATACTAGAACAGAAGCTGAAATTTGTTTTAGATTTAAGCCAATGCTAGATTATAGTTTTGATTTAAGGTCTTTTATAAACAAATACGATTACTTCGATTTTTATATATCTTTAGCTTTTAATCTTTATTTTCTATTGAATATGTTATGTAACTTGAATTATAAAAATAAAACTATAATTTTATTGGTTGGAAAAAATTGCCATTTGGCAATAAGCCCGCCAATGTACTAATATGATTGTGTACAAAAAGTTAAATAAATAAATAAACAGATTAGAAGACGAAATTCGGTATAGGTCTCGGCCAATACTAGAATAGATTCTGAAATCCGGTTTCGATTTTGGTTTCAGTCAATACTAGATTAGAAGTCAAAATTCAGTCTAGGTTTTGGTTTCGGCCAATACTAGATTAGAAGTCAAAATTCAGTCTAGGTTTTGGTTTCGGCCAATACTAGATTAGAAGTCAAAATTCAGTCTAGGTTTTGGTTTCGGCCAACACTAGATTAGAAGTCAAAATTCAGTCTAGGTTTTGGTTTCGGCCAATACTAGATTAGAAGTCAAAATTCAGTCTAGGTTTTGGTTTCGGCCAACACTAGATTAGAAGCCAAAATTTGGTCTAGGTTTCGGTTTCAGCCAATATTAGAATAGAATCGGAAATTCAGTTTCGGTTTTTGTTTCGGCTGAAAATCTTGTTTCGGTCGGTCACTCATACCACCTACATACTAGATTCCTAAAGTTTTCAGATCAATAAGATAATAGAGGCAGATTCTTCAACTGAATATGTTTTGTATGAAACTCTAAAGAAATTCGGCACCGTAAAAAATAAAGAGAAAATCGCATGATAATTTATGATTGATAGTTGCCAATGACAATTAAAATACTAAAAAGTATATTTTCTGTAACAAGATAACTTTCTACCACGATGAAACGGAACGATTGACATAATTGTACCGAAGTAAAAACAACTCCAGTTTTATTATTAACATTTTTGAAGAATTTACTTTGTGGTCAGACATTTCAATAAATGTTAGTTAATATTTGTGTGTAACCACTTACCAACTTTTTTATCTTGTTCTGACTTGTCTACCAGTTTTAAGACGTACTAAATTGTAAACCAGATGCATCGTATTTCTATCATCTATTTATTTATTTAACTTTTTGTTCATGTTATTTGTACATTGGCGGGCTTATTGCCAAATGGCAATTTCTTCCAACCAACCAATAAAATAAAAGTTTTATTTTTATAATTCAAGTTACAGAACATATTCAATAGAATAAAAATATTAAAAAGCTAAAGATATATAAAAATAGAAATAAACGTATTTGATTATAAATTACCTTAAATCAAAACTATTACTCAATGGGAAAAAGGAAAAAAAGAGGAAAGAGGAAAAAGGAAAGGAGGAGAAATTCAGGAAGAGAAAGGAGATGTTTCTTCAGACGTGATTTAAACAGAGATAATGTAGTAACATCTTTGATGTTGGATGGGAGATGATTCCACAGACGAGCCGCATGGACACTATATGAGTTAGAGAAGAAAAAGGAATGGTGGATGGGTATTAAGAGAGTGCCTTGAGAATTAGAACGAAGAGGTAAACCATGAACTGATAAGCGTAGAAATTTTTCACGCAGGTATATTTGAGCGTTAGGACGATGACGTACCTTGAACAGAAGTGAGAGGGAGTGATAGTCTCTCCACTGTCTAATTTTGAGCCATGTCAGTTGCCTACGATAATCAGAAATGTGGTCATATTTCCTAAGACCAAAAATGTACCTTATGCATGTATTCTGAAGTCGTTCAAGTTTATCGAGTTGCTTACCGCTTAAATCAGTCATGGAAACATCAGCATAATCTAGAATAAGTGGTAGTAATGCTTGTACAAGGGTGCATTTAGTATCAATGTGTAAGAATTTTCGCAGCCTTCTAAGTGAGTGTAGACTGAAAAATATTTTGCGGCTTAATTCATTAGTATGAGCTCGCCAGCAGAGATGTTTATCCATTTGTACTCCTAGATTCTTTACGGATTTCCTGTATTGAATATTGGTACCATTGACAATAAAAGGATTTATTATCTTTAAAACGTCAAATATTATTTAACATGATATAAAATTATCCGTTCTATGTAAAATAAAGTTTTACATTTCAAATTCAAAGTTAATTAATTCAATTACTCATATTAAATGACTCTTTAGTTATCTACTCTGTTGTGTCAATCAATGTTTCCGCGTGCATAAGAAAATTTGAGAGAAATCAACAGATTGCTTTTTTTAAACTTTACGTTTGTGTTATGATTATATATTTTCCCATCGTGCAACATTACGCGTTGACTTCAGTTAAGCGCGCGGCGAAAGTGAGACATGGTGGGGGGATTTTTGGACACATTCTGATGTATTCAAATATGATTCTACTATTCCTTTATGTAAGCATCTACTTTATGTCATTTTTTCTAGATTCAAAGTGGATAATATTGCTTTTTTTTTTATTAAGTGTAAGTAATTTTGTGCTTGTCCATTTAGTCAACATAGTTAGGTCTTCGTTTATGTCATTGTTTGTCAATACATCTGTTTGATTTTTATAGAATAGACCAATGTCGTCGCCATGTCTGCCTAGATCATGCCATGACTATAACTAATATACATTTAAATTGATTCTAAGATTGTTAAGGTTATCAATCAATATATTATGATATAATTTATGCCAATATATTAGGGCTTGAATTTTTTAAAAACATTTGGTCTCTTAACAAAATATTTTTATTAATTAATTATCGATTGTGCGATTTCCAAAACATCATAACTTTTTAAACAAATGAGATACTTTAAATATATAAAGAAATTGTCAATTCAAAACGGCATAAATAGGACTCTTGCGCTTTATCCTCTAAGGTACAGAATAAGAAAATATCACTTTTTTCACATTTTTAAAGTAATAAAGGTCTATAAAATGCTGTCCAGTAAAAAACTTTTTTTGCTAATTATTAGTAGCATAAAAAATATTTTTAAATTCGTAATTTTGAATTCGCGCAAAAACAGTAATTCCATTGGCCACGCCCCTAGTACGTCACGAATCATGTTTATTTGTTCCTGGCCATTGAAATTAGTTTAGAACATTATCACGAATCTTGACGCCACAACAACCGAGGCCCAACACGTCTCATTTTTCTGGCTACGTATTTTAATTAAATTTCTTTTTTACATGTATGTATTTTATTTTATTTTATTTTATTTGGGAAATCAACAGTTCTACATACATATTTATAGTAAACACACATATATAGTTTATAAACTCAGAACTAATAACAGATTTCCACAAAGTATACAAAGTTAGTTAAGAAAATATATTACATATCGAAAAAATACATATATGTTTATACATATAAAAACGTTATGTTTATGTACTCTTAAACATTTTTCAATAATCAAAGAATTTTTAATATTTTTTTAAGGACAGTAAGTTATTGTATATTGGGCGGGATTAGGACAAGAGTGCTTGAAGAGAGGATAAGGAGGGGAAGGGAGATGTGCATATTTATTATTATAATGTCTACTAAGTTACATAATGCATTTTTAGTGTAAATTTTAAATCTGTATGAAAACACTTCTCCACAATATCCATAATGATTTTGAAAATACAATAAATTATTCTAGATCCATTTCATATATTATTATCGGTATTCGTAGTATGTGATATTTCCCTATGTAATCTTGTTACATACAATAAAAACTAAAAATTTAAGTATGTTCCGTCTGGACATTACATTTCTAAATATTCCACAATAGACAATGTTGTTTTATGTTACGCGACTCGCTCGGATCAACAGCTAATAAAAACAATTAGGTATTTATAAATCGAATACACCTCAAGTTCATTAACTGCTAATATTATGTTTTATGCAGTGCGGAAGATTAACACAGACGATACTTTCACTCGTTGAACGCTTCGATACATAATTCATTATGTAACAAATAGCGCATTTGAAATCAAGTTTTTCTATTGAGATGCGAATGAATTGAAATTTAATGGTAATTGACATGCCCTCAGTTATAAACTTTTCTTCGTCAATGTTTATGTGAATTTATGGCGGAAGTGATTGACAACGTAAAACGTCTTCACAACATTCAAAAGATGTTTTTTTTTTGCTTACTAAAACTTAATAGGGAAGCGTCAGCGTTCAGGTTAGGTATTTTAGACTACATTTTGGTTTTTTAACTGAGCACGTGCGAGAGAATTGGCAGCATGGCAGCTGGCAGCTTCCGTCAACCGCTTCCTTTTTCGAGCGGCAAAAGAATCAAACGCGCCGGTGTTGCCACAGCTCTGCTTCGATAATGCAGGTTTGTTATTAACAATTTAGAATGCTGTCAGTAACGGGGCTTGTTTACCCAAGTTTCTACGCATTTAAACTGACTCGTTACACCATATAGGGCATATGGGAACCGATAGATTCGCTCAAGTATTCCGCTACACCACACTGCTCCGATTGTTTGATTTATCATTAATGCTTAGCTCGAATATTGATCTGTAATTTTCCATATGTGATTTTTCAAATATATATATATAAATAAATAAATCTGTGCATTGGAATTGGCAGTTTTTCTTATTTTCAAATAAAATAAAATAATGACTTCCACAAAAATAATCGTTCTGCTAAAATTAACACGTTCCTAATGACTTTGATATGTACGTTAATTAATTCCATAAAGTGGTTTGTTTCAATGCATCACAAACGTATCATTGTTAAACCTTTCGAGTGTAATAAATGTTTTTTATAGCATTAATTTGTTTAATTATAAATCTCAACAAGTCACTCGTATACATAAAATTCCTGATTACAACTCTGATCGTGACAGTTTAAAAAATTAATATTTTGTTAATTAGCGATACCAATTAATATAATTGCACTCAAGTGCCGCTGATTAAGTCGCTTATTCGTACGATTACAAATATTTTTTCAGGCATAAAAATACATTTCAAAAACTTAATTGAACATATAACTACAGAGGTCCAGAACATTTTAGAGAAGGAAATAAGGTCTAGGCATTTACAGGACTTATCACCTGTCATTGGCTTTTTTATATGGCCGCTTTACACTATTTAAACTTCCATTTTCCTTAAATTCTTCAATCTTTTAATTTTTCTAAAGTTTTAACTTTAAGCCGGAACCTTTATTTATGTGAAGATAGAACGCCTATTTAATATATATTTGCATGAAGACCTCGCTTCCTCTACATTTATACATCTTCTCATGCACGCACGCCAATTATTCCTACTCTTGACATGCCCATCTTCAAGAATTTGTTACATTTAATAATGCCAAATATTTCTTGGTCTCTCTCGTTTTCTGCACCCATCATTATTCGTATCGTAAATCTTTAAGTGGTTCTTTGCTGTACATGTCCAAACCAACGCAGAACTCCTTTCTTGATTTTGTCAATAATACTCATCTCAGTTTTAGGTAATGTACGGATCTCGACATTCCTGCACCTAAAGTTCGTAGTTCTACCACACGTTCCCACGAAAATATTTTATGTTGTAGGAGAAATAGTAAAAAATAGGAAGGGGATGAAAGGAGGGGCGTCAGTCGGTTAGTGGTTATATACATTCATTTATATACATTATGTACATTTAATAACATTAAGTAAAATGTTTGACCACAAAGTTAATGCTTCAAATGTGAATAATATGAAAATCATCATGTTTGATTCCACGTGTTCATATTTATTTGACGTTTATTTATCAGTGTGGCCAGATATGAAGTAAAGTGTAAACGTAAGCAAAAAAAATAATCCCCAAATTAATTACTCCCTACGGGGTAGAGAAGATTCAAAATAGCAGCCCTGGCCCCGACACACAAAATGGTGACATCAAATTAATATGAGCCCATTGCCGGTTAAAAAATGAACTAACTTTAAAGGTGAAGTTAACTCATTGCTTATATTACCTTATTTTCTAATACTATGTGTACAAAACATCCATGTCAATTAATTTCAAAGCATTTTATTGATAACTAGTAGGCAAAAAGCTCATCGAGTTAACTAAACTTAACTTAGAGTTAGTTAACTTTTATTACAAAAGTTTGACCATTTTGTCAATTGCGATGGGCTTATATGTTAAAGGTCTTTACATTATGTATATTTATAAACATTTTAACTTACCAAAATGTCTGGTATAACCGTGAGTAATCTCTGCAGTTATCAAAAAGGCTACGAATATTATTAACGTCGATGCATTGAGAATGTTCATTATGCTATTTTGTAAATTAGAGTTTCAATCACCACACTCCGGAGTACATAATCACTTTGTTTATTTTACATTAAACGTAAAAACAACAATAAATATCAAGAAATAAATAAAAAAAACACTGAATTTCTCTACTGGCAAAAATCACTAGTGACAATTTTGTTTTGGTAAATTCATTATTCAATATTTTTGACACTTTCATTAGGTACAAATAAAACCCTTTTTTGTTAAAAACAGGATTATCACTTTCAAAAATACTAAAAATTGTTCATTTTAAATGTTCCCAAAAACAAACTTCCACGTTCTATAATACAATTTCACAACAAAAATTCTTGCGGTTGATTAGATTAGATTATTTCCTTTTGGTTTGAGTTAATTTAAAAATATTTAGAACCCAACAATTCGAATTACATTATTTGCCGATATCCGGGCGGAAAAAAGAATACATTTTAATGTGTGAATACGACGTAAAACTGTTGATAAACCCAGTACTCGACTTTATGGTAACATTCAAGATAAACTTCTTAAAATGTCATCAAATGGAGTCATGGCAGTAATGCAAGTTTAAAAAAAATAAATATATGCAATTTAATTAACCTAAAAATTTCAATTCTGTAGCTCAATCACAAATAACTATTGACGTGCTTAAAAACATGCCAAGCATTTGAGCGATCACAATGAACAATGATGGACATGATTAAGTTATCGCAGTCATAGGTCGACGCGTGTGTAATCTCTAATTCAACGCTCGTGTCAGTTTGTTTTTTTATTTTCCTCGTAAATAAATACAGTTCATCGGCGAAAATCGTCGTTTACTAAAAAAAATAATACAATATATTGCATTTGCAAAATAGTAAGGAGTATTTTATACAAAAAAGTGAAAATTAAATTACAATTACTATGGCGACCGTTTTTCTTAACATTTGGCTTGTCAACCGACGCCGACGGCTGAATGCAATAAATAGCATGATAATTAATAAATAAATAATAATGTTTGATTATGTCCAAATGCTTGCAGACTGGCTGGATTTCCTCCCTAGGGAGTTGTTCATATTAAAATTTATTTCAACAGAGAGGGAAAACATTTTTGAGAAGGGAATATGGAAGTCTAGGCATTTACAGGGCTTATGACCTGTCATTGGCTGGTTTCAGTGGCCACTTTACACACTGTGTAACATTCACCATTCTGCCCATGTTTGAACATCCACATTTCCTCAACTCTTCCATCTGTTTACTTTTGTGAACTTTTGTAAACTTTTGTGGTTGAATTGGAAAATTGTTTTCGGGCGTTACCTAGTAGGTGATTTGGTTCAACCGGATGAATCTCACCCACGTGATAAAGGTTTCAGCTCTTTTACTTCACAAAAGTCATTACTAGTACTATTTTATGAAATATTTGTACTTCATAATTGTGGAGTGCATCTTTAACATGCGGATAAATAGAGTAACGTGTCTATAACTTGTCTTAAAACTCTCACTCTTAATACAGGCTGATAAAAACCTGTTATTACGTTGCTACTTCAATACATTGTCATTATTTTTTCTACAACAATACATGTATTTGTTTTTTTATCGTTACTCTTTTGTTTATAGAAAAAACACATTAGAAAATGGCGGCAAAAATCCAGTAAGTAACTTACTTTTTTCTATTTTTGCTTATTTATTATTGAAAATGCATATTTTTTGGGTGATGTTGAATTCGAATATTATAGATACATACATTAAAATAATCAACATTGTCCCCTTTTTGCACCCAGTGGTGTAAAAGATAACCCAAATACGGCTTATCATATATTACGTGAACGGAAGCTGATCAGTCCTACGTTTCAAGTGAAAGTCCAGGAACAATGAACTATTGCAGTTCAAAAAATCTTTGAAATCAATTTTTACACCCATCTTGCCAGGAATCGAACCCAGGCTCTCAAGAATGGCAGACAAACGAATAAACCACTACTCATCAAGGCGGACTTATCTCCACTCGATTTCCGTATTCGGGACTTTTACTCGAGTCGAAAACACTCGTCCAGAGTTCTGGTTCTATGTTACACTCAGAACTGTATTCTTCATTCGCCTGGAAATTAATGAATAATATTGCGTACATTACATGGATGTTATGAAAAACAGAAACGTTGTTAAGAATGGTTTGAAATTTTGTTTTACGCAAATCACAGTTTTTCAATATTATACTTGTTTCATAGTTTCTGGACTAACACATCTGATGGGAGAGACTGATTGTCTCTCTGTCGTGGACTAAAAGAGAGCCTAATGCACAATCTGGAGCGGATAAAATGATGATCACAATGGTGACCTTTAGAAAATAAAATACTTTTATTGAAATAACACTAAATCAGCAATATTTATCGGGTTTTGATTGGAATTCGTATTTAAAATGCCCATTACGCGTATATATAAATAAATTATTTTTTTTTAATAAAAAATATTCTTTTCTTTAACGTCACTTATAGAACACATTTAAAATACACGATGTTTAATTATCAAACCGAGAAACTTCAGAGGTATATTCCGCGTCATAAACTTTTTTTTAAAAAACTTTATTTTTTAAAACACCCGTTTTTTTTAATTATATAATCTGAGAATGAAGTAAATCCCTAATTTTTAGACTAGCATCCTTTTCACAAACCCCTACTCCTCTACCCAGACGCTTCCCTTGTTCGCGTCCGGTGGGTATAGCTTCGTTGGTTAAATACGTTTTTTATCCCATTTTTTGTAGGGAGAGGTAGAGGTTTGTGGAAGGAATGCTAGTCTGGGAAAGCAAAGATTTACTCCACTTAAAAAAAATAAATCAAAATCATTTTTTTTCAAAATTTACCATGAGGAAGGTTCCTCTAATGTTTCGCGATCTGACCCTGAAGCGCCGTAAATAGAATGATATTATTTTTTTTAAAACTGACAATCATTGTTGGTGATGAACCGCATTAAAATTATTGTAAATACGATTTAAAACTGCACTGTTTTCACTCGTTAATCACTGCGAAATTAAGTACCTGATTACGATTTACCAACTGGACTGTGTAATGACTCGCGCGTATGGCAGCACTGAAATCGAAATTGAATTTCCCGCCAAAACGTGCACCGCGACGGAAGTTCGTTGTAGAAATGGCGCGGAACCGCGCCAGGTAAGTACCTGAATAATAATAATAATAATAATTGTATCAGCGTCTCGCCGATAGTAAAAAAATAGTGGTACTTACTCGAGTTTTTAGTCAAACAAAAACAACCTTCACGTGCCGTGGTATCGAATGAATTACCCAGGGGTCGACAACAATCCGAGTTCAATAACCCACGCGACATTCCATCCAACTTTAGCAGTTGAATATGTTTCTTTTTTAGTTTTGACGACACGATATTAAAAAGTATTCACCAGTTAAAAACATTATATTATTCTTAATTTTACTCAATGCAAAAAATAATAGGCACAGTTTGGATAAATAGCAGTAAATTAAAGCGTAATTTTACTACTGTAAGGGGCAAAATGCAAATTGTGTAAGTAAGACAAAGGATTGAAAAGCATCATAACTATTGTATTTTTTATCTGTTTATACAAATTGTACATTCTAAAATATCAGTAAAATAAAAACTGTACGGTTTTTATGTATTCAAAAAAAACCTATTATATATTGGTACATTATGCGAAAAAACATTATGTTTTGTTTTAGGGTTGAGAAAGTAAAAAGAAACATCATCTTTTTTTCTTAATATGTGAAAATCTATTGACCTTCATTTTTACATTCTACAATATTTTTTGGCACAGTAAAAAATAATATTTATGTAATCACAAAATAAATAAATACCATGCTTTCGAAATTATATTTTTCCATAAGTATTATTATGAAAAAGTTGAATATTTTGTATACTATTTAAATTTGGTATTCTCCTGTGGGTAGGCTCTAGCATTAGATGAATATTTTGGTTTATAAGTGGGGCTACCCACAGACGCGCTCTATAAGGTAGTAAAATGGGCTCTCTTCCGTCACGGATTTTTTTATTTTTAAATTCACATATTTGTATCTACGTGTGACTTAAAATTCATATGGAGGCTTTCGTGGTGTAGTGATTAAGACACTTGACTTAAGCACGAAAGATTCTAAGTTCAATTCCCGGTGAGAACAAAAAAAATGATTTTTTTCAAGCCTAGTTGTTCAGTGCTGTAATTCAACTATGTAATTGAATCTCCAGCCTATTGTTTTGCAAACAAAAAGAAAAATTTAGAGACTGATAAAAATGATGCGTCAAATTATATATACTTAACTGGAAAACATGTTTCTATTTTTAAAAAATCATGATGAGGCAGTGCCTCTTTTACAATTGATTGATTTTACTGGGTTTATTTTTCCCGGGAAGCAACAGTTGACGATCCATGTTATTACCGTCGAAAGTGAAATGATGACTATCGCTGTGTTCGCCCGCGGAGAGAGTGTAGCGAGCTCTTGTTTGATGCTGAGCAGAGAGGCTGAGCACTTCGCTCGTGGCTCTTGGCAGTGAGCATTGCACACTGGAGTCACGCGTACCATCGCCACTGGTGACGAAATCGTTAGCATTAGCATAACGAATTTTTAATAGCATTAGCAAGCACTGAAAAAATTGCCTGAATTTAACTCAAAGATACATATCGTCCGCCTCGTGGTTATCTGACTATTTAGGCAGAATGGTGAACGTTACACGGCAGGTAAAGTGGGAGACTTAAACCAACCAATGACAGGGCACAAGTCCTGTGAATTTCCGGATTTCCATATCCCCTCCTCTAAAAGTTTCTTCGTCTCTCTTGTAATTTTTTTATTTATTAATTTACTACTTGATGAAGACAGGCATAGGCCTTAAGGCAATTTTTTCCATCCTACTTGAACCGTTCAGTTAAAGAAATTAAAAAATACATGAACATATTCTAGGTATTAATAAAGAATCTTATAATTTTCCATAAAATTTGAAACAAATATTAACTGAAAAATGCACAATTCTATGAATAGAGGAGGGGGATGGAAAGAAAAAAGGAGGAAAGAAAAGCTCAAATATTTAGAAGACATTTAATATTGATCTTAATAACTCCCTGAGGGTGAAATTCATGTCTTGTCTACGAAAATTTGGACAAACTCAAAAAAATGTAATTATTTATTTATTTAAATCTTAAAGTAGGGCACACATATCATACATATTGTTATGTGTGTTCTAATAAAAACATTGCAAATATATTTAATTTATAAATTGTTTATCACATATGTCTTGACCATTATTTTCAATTTTGATATGTTTTTTCTTCATAAATATTTTTTTCCATTTCGTAATACTTTTTAATTGCTTTAAATAAAATTGAATTTTGTGACTTTGCCTTTTTCCTAAATGGAAGTCTAATTTTGTTATTTTCTCTTATTTGTTTTTCATTTAAACTACTAACAACTGAAAACATGAAATCATTAGTAGGTAAGGTATAAAAATAAAAAATATAAATTAGGTCGTAAAATTTATACAATAAAACATATTTAAATATCGATTAAACATTATCATACTTATTCCATCGGCATATATTGCTAGTAGTTAATATGCGAGTAATTTAAACAACGCACGTCGTAAAAATTAATTACCTGCGTATGCAAAACGAATAAAAACATTAACCCAAAATGCTCAATGTAGACGATCTGCTACATATCGATAATCGGTGTGTAAACGTTATTTCAAACGTGTTTATCACTCGGTGACTAGTACATTATACTGTTTACATACTAGCCACTAAAATTTATTTTAAGAAGTCGCCACTAGGGTAAAATTTTTCGATATAATTTGAAACAAAAAGTCAGTTACACGTATTCTGTCAAAAGTTTAATTTAGCTAAAGTTCAAAGTGTGATTGCTTCGTTTTTTTTTAAGATTTGAAATTATAATTGTTTCCGCAACTTTTATTAATAAATAAAAAGATGTTCATAAGAATATTTATTTCTTGTTTTCCTTACATTCTTGTATTTTTAACCTTTTAATGCCCGATGTAGCATATTGTTCACATAAACTAAAATATGAAATTAAAATTTTATTTTCATTATTTTTCCCATAATTTGCATAAAAACATGCATAAAACATGTTTTAGTTAGAATTAGGAAAATTGGGCATTGAACGGTTAAAACATCCATCAGAAAATATCAAAAGACATTCCATGATGATTTTAACTAATGTACATATCACTTTAATCAGTTTTTCTTAAATGGGGCGTTGAAGGCCTTCAGGGGGGCGGTAGAAGGCCCAAAGAAAAGAGCGTAGAGGCAGTCTAGGGTGGCAATGGCTGATTTTTAAAAAAAGCGAAATATTATGTTTTCCTGATTTCTGACTAAAATTTATTGCTTTCTTATTCCGACCCTGTTTTTATTTTATTTATCACGGCTGTGTACCGTCATTATAGCGATAAAGCTCTTATATTTGTTTCTTGAACAACGCGACAGAATTATCGGTGCTTATTCTAACTAGCTCATTACGAATTCGGTTACATTATGTAAACGAGTCATTGCATGTTTATTGAATTCCGTGGCCACTTTACACAGTGTGTGTCTGGCTGTAAATACCGAGTTTATGGTCATTTTACGTACTGTGTAACATTCACCATACTGCTTATGTTTGAACACCCTTATTCCTTCAATTCGTCCATCTGTTGTTCTTAGCGATCTTTGACTTCATAAAGATCAGTAGATGAGAGAATCGAAGAAATATAGATTTTCAAACATAGGCAGAATGGTGAATGTTACACAGTGTGTAAAAGTGCCCCCTTAAACCGCTAACTGTTAACTGTTCGATTCTCGCTAGTTCCAAGAAGAAAATCCAAGAAATTTTTTTGAAGTTTTTGGGTGTATTTTTCAGTACTTCCTTCTATATGCTCTCTTTCGCATCTGCTGACAAAACTATAAAATAGAGGCTTAGCGGGTCATTCTTTAAAAAAAATGAAATAATTAATAAAACAGCCAATGACAGGGTATAAGTCCTGTAAATGTCTAGAATTTTATATTCCCTTCGCCAAAATGTTCTTCATCTCTGTTGTAATATATTCATAATTCATTACTCGTATTTTTTTAAATAATGTAATTCATAAAAAATATAAAATCTGCAACTCGTAATTTTTACTTCTGGTGAAAACTGGAACGATAATGATTTCGTGAATTTTAAGAATTCAATTTGCATGTTAATTTGTTTTTTACATTCTATGTAATCGATTGATGCTTTCTTTTTACGAGAGCTTCAATAAATTGCTCCTTTATATTTTCAATAAATTACCCGATATGAAAGTTTTGAAGCGTGTTTTTTATTACCCTGTTAAAGTTGAAACGTAAAAACAGATTAAAATATATGTAAGATTTTTTTTCTTACATTATTTGTGGGCTCCTGACTCAAATTTAGCAAACGTAAGACACTTGTCGACGTTTAATAGTATTATTATATATGTATGCCAGAGGTTAACTACGGTTACTGGTTGTTCTATAATTGGCGAGTTTGCAAATTCACACAAACGCATTTAAAATCTACAGGAAGTTGATTTTAAAAGGGTTATACCATACGATCAAAAATATTCGGAAATTTTTCATTTTAAATGCCCGCGCTGCACTAGTTGGTATTTCAATTTGTCAAAGTTTGACGGCGATCGGATGTTCAGTGTTCTGTCAGTGTCTGAGTGAGTCGAAAAATTTATGTGTGGCGATTTTTACAATGGATAAAAAATTGGATTGAAATTGAACGCTCGTTAGCGTGCCTCAAATTTTGTGTTGCTAATACAATTTCGTGAGTCGAATCATTGAAAATGTTGAAGAATGCCTTTGGAGAATCGTGCATGTCAAAAACAAGGGCGAACGAATGGTATTAGAGGTTTGTTTGTACGTACATAATTTGATTAAATGAAAATATATATTTATGATCCAGTGTTTTTAATCCATAGCTTAATACATATACATCGACAGCATATTATTATATTTTTACTATTAAGAATTGCAGCGAAATTCAAATGACCGCAGAAGCATCCTGTGTATATTTCATTACCATATTAGCAACTTACAAAGCAATAGTTGTCTATGTCACGCTCATAAGCGCGTCTGAGCGCGAGAGAGAAAGATATTATTTTTATAATGCGTATGCCGTACGATGACATACCATGGATACTATACAGATACTATACAATGCGTTTGTGTAAGTATTGCGAACGCGCCAGCTTTAAAAAATCCACCAGTACTCCAAATACGATGAAATGAGGAAGTTCAGTAGTTTTTTAAATATTTTAATCGACCATTAATCTGAGCCAATTTTTTTTTCATATTTCTGTATTATTATTAGCGCCATGATTTTTAAAGTTTTGTATTTCTGAAATGATTTCGCAAACTAATTATATCGAACAAATTTACATTGTAAGATATAATAATAACACTTTTGAGATTCATTTTCAGTTTAAGACCCATTGTTAATTAAAAATGAACGTATAATATTTTATAAAGTATCATCATCATTCACTTTCCGCACCTAATGGTGCATAGGGAACTGTACTGGTTCACCAATCGCATTATCTCTTGATCATTTTTATTAGACGAAAGTAAGATGATCAGTCTTTCGCTTAAGGTACCAATCCAGGAACTATGAAATATTCTAGTTTAAAAACATATTTTATAATCAATGATATTTTTTTAACGTTTTAAATTTAATTTAAAAAAAAAACATCTTGCTTGATAGGCAAACGCAGTGATTACTACACCTCGTCAAAATGTATAATAATAATAATTATGACATTATAATAAAATGTGTAAAACAAAAAAGTTCTTAAAAAATCTTATCGTATTATTACTTTTTATTATTAAAACAAGAAGAAAAAAAATAGGATATAATTTTTTTTTTTTTTAAATAACGCCAAGTTTGTTAAATACAGTTAGCAACAATATTTTGAGTTTGTCCAAATTTTTGTAGACAAGGACTGGATTCAACTCCCGGGGAAGCTGTTAACATTAACAAATTACAACAGAGATGAAGAACATTTTAAAGAAGGCAATATAGAAGTCTAGGCATCTACAGGGCTTATGACCTGTCATTGGCTGGTTTAAGTGGCCACTTTACACACTGTGTAACATTCACCATTCTGCCCATATTTGAACATCTAGATTACTTTAATTCTTTCATCTGTTGATGTTTGTGAAGTAAAAGAGATGAAACCTTTATTTATGCTGGTGAGATTCATCTAATTGAATTATTTCACCTACATACTAGGCAACGTCTGAAATTTTTATTTTTTCATTTTCTATACTTCTTCATGGACCAGGTGGATTTATCAACCAGTAGATACTTTGACTTATATATTGCCTTTTTAAAAATGTTTTTTATCTCTGTTGTTATATGTTAAATACAGTTGGGTTATACGTATAATAAATAATATACTTTCTATAAATAGTGCGTTTTTATTTTTCTAATGTTTTTCTTGAAATTGATTTTATGTATTGTCAAAAAAATGTTTATTTGATTTACCTTGCCAAATGATTTTTTGAGACATATGAATATAATATATCGACCCTGGAAAGAAAAAAGTTAACAAGCGACAATGAGCAATTTTACGGAAGAGCCAATAAAAGTTTTTAAAAAATCAAAATCACGAATCTCGTATTTTCAATAATAATTATTAAAATTATGTTGAAATCGTGCCAACATAATACGAATGTATGGGATTTATTTATTAATTTTAAAAATACATAAAAAACTTGAATTGGCTCTTTTGTAAAGTTGCTACGTGTCTCTTGGTGACTTTTTCCTTGGCATTGTTGATATTTATTACTGTTTTTTTAATAAACTGGCTGACCTGACAGACGTTGTCCTGCCCAAACGTTGGCTTGCCTTGGAAAAATAATTTTTATTGATAAATAGGTAAATTCCAAAACTAAAAATTGCTAATATTCAAATATAAATATAAGTAGGTACTTTTTGATGGTTGAATTCCAAAACATAAAATAAATATTTTTTCCAATATGGCATTCTTTTTGCAAACGTCAAACTCCGGTCTTCTCGCAAACAGAGGGGTGTACTTATGTAGGAATACGATTTTTTAAAATGTATTGAATTTAATATTATTTTAGTATTACCAAAAATCCAGTAAAAAGAAATAAATGGATAGAAATTATAATAAATTTAAGGAAAGAATCTGATTGAGATCCACAACAAACAAAAACTGTTTGTAAACATTTAAAAACAAACTTTTTTTATACACAAAAAACCAACATCTTTCCATTTTTTTGTCAATGCATTCTCCTTGAATGCAACCCTTGTAGATCGATTAATAAAACATGTGTGCTCTTTACTTTTTTTTTACACATTATATTGAAGATTTTAATATCTACGAACATGCACAGCGCAAAGATCTATATTTCTCTGAAAACCGCACGTAAATCGTTTAAGCCGTTTAGAAGGAGTTCAGTGACATGACACGTATAGAGGAATTATATATATAAAGATAAATAAATTTTGAAAAAGTAAGTGAATATGCAAAAAAATGTTCGATAGTTAGAATAAATAAATAAATTAAATAAAAGTGTAAACAAAAGCTACGTTATTACTCGTTAAATTGCTAACAAGAAAAGTAGTGATAATCTGTAGAGTATAAAAGAAATAATATAATTAATATAAAACAAGCTAAAGGGAAAGTTTTTAGTAGAAAGGTTTACCGAACAATTCTGCAATAAAAGATTAATGGTATTATTACTCCGACACTTTCTTACTACCATTGCTGTTTTTTTTTATGTAGGTATCTTACAAGAACGGATTGAAATACAATCTGTATTAAAATTAGTAGCCATTAATGTAAACATGACATTTACATGCATAAAATAGTACGAGGTATTTCTCACGTCTGTTGGATACGTTTAGAAAGTGCTAGAAAACTTATTACAGCAAAGGGTACTTATTGCTATGCGGGGGGAACATTGAATGCATACTAAAGTTCAATCTAATGACAACGGGTTGATAAGTTTGCTAACGATAATAGATTCCTAAGCCGTTGTTTCTCAAACTGTCACGTAAAAGACAGAGGTAAAAATCTGCCAACAAAAGAGATTCAAGAAGATCAAAAGATTTAACAGGTTAAATAATAACGTGTGTTGAAATTTTGCATGTCAATAAAAATGGTTTACGTTTAGATAATTTAGAACGATTAGAAATTAGTAAAGCCATTAATCAAAAACTTCAAATAATAAATGATCAATTAAATTTAACTTCGAGTCCTCTTTTAAAACTATTCCCGTTATGATTTATTTTATCTTCTTTCTCTCTCTTTCTTTCAATTTTCTGTCTCTTTCATACAATATTTTATTATATAAATAGCAACGCGTGTAATTATAAGTTAGTTAAATTCCTGACGATGAGGTAGTAACCTCGAAACCGGTCGAAGTGTTATTTTAAAAAATTAGGTGGTTTATACAAATTTATAAACAAATAAGTGTAAAATGTCATACCACAAAGTGAAAAATGTTTTTGACAACAATAATAAATTTAAATATGTGTTTATTTCGTTAATTTAAACTATAATATTTTACTGCGTTCATTTTTTTTTGTTGGTAATCCTAATAAAGTGTCTGAGGTTAGAATCGGTTCGTATCAGTAATGTAAACTCCAGATAAATAAGAATATTAACATATTACAACAGAGATAAAGAACATTTAAGAGAAGGTAATATAGAAGCCCAGGCATCTACATGGCTTATGACCTGTCAATGGCTGGTTTAAGTGGTGAAATTAGATGAATCTCACCCGCATAAATAAAGGTTTCAGCTCTTTAACTTCACAAACATCAACAGATGAAATAATTGAAGGAATATAGATGTTCAAATATAGGCAGAATGGTGAATGTTACACAGTGTGTAAAGTAGCCATTTAAACCAGCCATTGACAGGTCATAAGCCCTGTAGATACCTGGGCTTCTATATTACCTTCTCTTAAATGTTCTTCATCTCTGTTATAATATGTTAATATAAACAGCTCCCCGGGGAGTTGAATCCAGTCCTTGTCTACAAAAAATTGGACAAACTCAAAATATTGTCAAGTAAGAATATATCAATATAAATTTGTTGCAACAGACAGCGAAAAAAAAATGACAAGGGATTTTTTTAAATATTTTTTTATGCTATTTTTCCATACACATATTATTTACAAAGAGATATAATTACAAAAATACACTTTAGAAAAATACATCTTAAAATTAAGCTATAACATGAATTGAAAAAAATTCCCACAAAGACTTCAGCGTCTGAGCGTGGGCCATTCCTTTTTTAATTATTGAAAAGTTAATAGCATATATATATGGTATGATATGATCATGAATCAATTTATAAATTTAAAAAAAAATATAATTATAGATCTTAATATCTCCCTAGGGAGAATATCCAGCCAGTCTCCAAACATTTGGACATACTCAAAACATTCGTGAAGAATATATCATATAGAAGTCTAGGCATTTACAGGGCTTTTTACCTGTCATTGGCTGCTTTATGTGACCACTTTACACACTGTGTAACATTCACAATTCTGCCTATGTTTAAACATCCATATTTTTTCAACTCTTCTATCTGTTGACTTTTTGAAATAAAAGACCAGAAACCTTTATCATTCATCCGGCTGAACCAATTCATCTATTAGGCAACGCCCGAAATTTTTTTTCCCAATTTTTAGCTTCTTTCACCTGTTAGTTAATTCAACAATGTTTTGAGCATGTCCAAGTGTTTGACTGGCTGGATTCTCTCTCTAGGGAGATATTTAGATCTACATTTGTAATTTTTTTGAAATTTATGAATTGATGAATTTAGATCTAAATAACTAGAACTAGAAATCTAGCCAGTCTGCAAACATTTGGACATACTCAAAACATTGTTGAAGAATATATCATGCTAAAAAATGGTTCTGGTTCTGCAAAAACTCAATTATGCCTTTTCCTACTACCAGCAAAACCTTTACAATTTGGATAACCAAAAATAGACTGATAAAAATTGATCAAAATTTGTACTTTATTTTTGTTTTAAAAACCAATATGTGTCCATATATATTTTCGAATTACAGCTGTTTTTTAGTGGACAGGAGAGCTCATCCATCAATATAGTTTTATATATACGCATTATAGAGAAATATGGGATCGAAAAATAAAATACTCTTTTTGTCTTCTTCCATCAAAGAATCCAGGAAAGAAAAAGTAAAATAAAAAAAAATATGTTAAGATTCCAAGGTTATATAATAATGCTTCAGGCTTTTCTTAAAGGTGACCAAAGAAGGCGATTTTTTTTTATTTGAAGAGGTAGCTCATTCCAAAGCCAGGCACCTTGAACAGATATGGAATTGCTAAAGAATTATGTGGTATGTCGAGGAATGGAAAGTGTTCTCTCCTGAGAAGAGCGAAGTGATAAACCACGCTCAGAAAGATGAGGTAATTCTGCTCAAGATGATTTACTTTTTTCGATGGGAGAAACATCTGGGATGCTTTTCTGAACCACTCTCGCAGCACGAGAAAACAGTTTTTCTCGTGTATTTTGTATGTAAATACACGAAATAATACGGCCGCGAGAGCGTTTGGAATTCCAGTCCTGATTTATGTTGGGTATTTATGTTATTAACATCTACGGTTTATTTGTTTTATAAAAAAAAAAAAATATATTAAATTTTCGTAGAATTACACTAATTATAGAAAAAACAAAACATTTTAGATGTTCTTAAGATGACATACATCCGTCTAAGATGACATACTACTCTTTTTTTGTATATTTCGCTGATAAATGTTTTGGTTTTAGGTTGTATCTCAGCACACAATGAGTCGCACCTTGCGCATAATTGACAAAAAACTCGAGGTTCTCCTAGTTTTTCATTTGCTGTACATTTGGTATATCATCAGCTTGGGTCATATTTTTACTAGAAACTCTAAATCTAGAGATCTTCAAGTGAACGTAGTTATGCAGAAAGCAGCCATCCGTGGAAAAGTGAAATGGATATAATAGCACTTTTGTAAAAAGAGTGAACAATCAAATCTACACCACAGTTGGAATGTTTTTGACAAATGATAAACAATGAATACATTGTTTTTCTTTGAAATATTAAAAACATTTTTTTTAAAGTAGCGTAAGATTTTCCCAGTGATGTCGGTGTTTTCCTTATATTGAAAAATGCCGTTTTTGTGACTCCATTTTCAGAAAGCGATTAACGCAGTTTTTTGTATGAAAGCGATCTGGCTGCTTTTAAGCAGAACATAGAATTGACCGTACTGCGTCCGATAACATCAATATGTATTTTTTTCAAAATTGTGGACTGGCTGCTTTTTGCATAACTACATTCAAGTATGACTCTCTTAAAACTTAATTTTCATAAACTTAAATCTACGTCAACGTAACATCTTTATTAGTTTTAATATTAATTCGTTTTTTCGAAAAGATTTTTCCCGAAGGAGGGATATTTTTTTCGGAACAAAAAGTAGCTTGAGACATTTTTCAGCTATTCTCTATCTCTACGTAAAAAAAAAGTCAATCGGTAGCTCCATTGCGACGTAAAAAAAAATCATTTTTACACCAAGAATTTTTCCTAAGGAGTGATATTTTTTCGGTATGAAAAGTTTGTAACACTTCTCAGCCCTCCGGCTATCCTTATACAAAAAAATATTTCAACCGGTTGCTCCATTAAGATGTAAAGAAAACACAAACTAACAGACAAATATTCTTTCGAATTTAGAATATTAGTATGGATATATAATTTTAAATGTAATTCTTTCTTTTTTCCTACTGTTTTTGATTTTGATTTAGATTTTGAAGAAAACAGTACTGCCTTTTTACACAGAACATTCTAGCAGAAAGTGCGGACTGCAATCAAATAATTATGCCTTCGAAGGTGTCAGAAGTCAGACCACACAAAGGTCACGATCTTCAGTACCTAGAACCGACATAACTATGTATGTAATGAGACATGAGACCCTACTGGAAGAAACGATGTATTGCCCATAGATATTAATCATAATCACTCATAATGCGCATGTTAAACTAATTTATTTCTAATTACACGTACGATTATTATTGTTAATCACACTACTTAATTTTAAATCTATTCAATACTGCAAAGCGTCGTTTGAAAATTTGCTGAGAATCTTTTTTAAATAAGTTGAATTTTGACTAGATAAAAAAGTCATAATATTTATTATTATTTATTTATTATATATATATATACGGTCTAAGCCAATTACAACAGTTACATGAAGAAACATAAATGGAAGAAACTGAACAAAAAGAACATAAAACTATTTAGCAAAGACAAACAAGGGCAAAACAATAATAGTATACAATATATTCATAAAAACGAAAGACCAAAAACTTTGAGCTAAACCATGTCAATCCAACTTCATCCCACACTGTTTAATCGCGAAAAGATCTACGAAAAGCCGGAAGATCTATCCCAAAAAATTCCAAGTCGTGTGATGAATTGACTAATCTACACATTCTGGACATTGGGGCATAAAAACCAAAGTTGCTCATAGAAGATTTTATAAATAGGAGATTTTGACTTCTGGTGACACGGTTGGGAACATGAAAAGAAATTGATTGCAACAGAGATGGGACATCACTTAAAGCATTAAGTATTTTGAAAATGCATATAAGGTCCATCTCAGTTCTGCGTCTCTCCAATGAAGACAGATTAAGAGATTGCTCTATTTCAAAATGAGAATAATTACCCCTTTGTAATCCGAGCAACCATGCCACTTTTCTTAGAAAACGGTGTTGGACAGACTCGATATGGTCAATATGAGTCCTGTAGAATAGAGACCAAATAGGAGAAGCGTATTCTAGATGGGGTCGAACTAGTGAGCAATAAAGAGTTTTGATGGTATTAATATTTTTGATTCCGCCCTCACTCTATTGATAAAACCGAGAAGTTTGAGAGATTTGTTTACAATATTATCAATATGTTCACGATAGGAGAGTTTACTATCTAAAGTAATGCCAAGATCCTTTATTGACGAAACCATTGAAAGGGAAGTATTTTTTAGTTTGTAGTTGAATTGTATAGGTTTTTCTCGTCGTGAGAAAGATATTATTTTACATTTGTCAATGTTAAGTTGAAGACAATTGATATCGCACCATTCATTAAAACAATTAATATCATGTTGAAAAAGAAGACAATCATTAAGAGATTCAATTAGTGTTGTCATTAGCAAAAAGCCAGAATTTTGTATTTCGAAAAACATTGATAATATCATTTATAAAAATATTAATAATAATGGAGCAAGGTGGGCTCCTTGAGGTACTCCAGAAGTAACAGTGATTGGAGAAGACAAGGAATTATTAATTTGAATCAACTGTTTTCTTTCACTTAGGTAAGACCTGAAAAATGATAATAAAGGATCTCTTATACCAATGGCTTGTAATTTAGCCAGAAGAATTGTGTGATTGACTTTACAATTAATGAATTGATTAATTAATTTTAATCAAGTAACAATGCATTAAAATCGTTAAATATGTCAGGTGTTCACAAATTTAATGAGCACCAAAATGACCCATGTCAGACCATTTAGCATCTCATCACTGACATTATTCAATAGCACACAGTGCCACAGGAAAATATGCAGTGATGAAATGTTGCAGTGTAGAATCACCTTTTTGATCAATGTTTCATTTCGGCCTTCTCGGGAATCGAACCCGAGACCTCAAGCATGGCAGGCTGATGCGCCAACCACTACACTACGAATCGGCCTTATCTCCACTCGATTCCCTCATTTAGGATTTTTACCTATCGAGTCTAAAGCTTTCGTTCAGGAATCTGATTCGATTGCACACGCAAAACTGTATTTTTCATACAATGGGCATGAATATGTTGCACGGCTTATAAACAAAGTTAAGGAAATAAATTGTATTAAAAAATTTGAATGGTGTCAAAAGTGTTTCTAATAAATAAATGTTTCTTTATTGTACATAAATATTTGGAAAAGGCAATCAAGAATGAATAAATATATTTTAAATGTAATTAATTAAATGTATGGAATAATACTGATTGAGATAGTAAGAAAAGTTACTAAAGATCGAGTGTGGGATATACAGAGCAATTTTATGAATGGAAGAGGATGTATGGATCAAATATTTGCTTTACGAAACATGACAGAGAAATTTGAAGCTAAAAACCAAAAGCTTTTCTGTACATTTGTCGATTTGCAAAAAGCGTTTGATAGAGTTGACGGAGAAAAATTATGGAAGGTGTTATCGGAGTATGGAGTGAGCGGAAATCTGACACGAGCTATTGCTTCTCTGTATAAAGACAGCACAATATGTAAACGAAACATACACATCGTGGTTTGACATTCATAAAGGAGTGAAGCAGGGATGTGTGATGTCACTATGGCTGTTCAACGTGTATATCGATAACTGCATGAAAAAACTGAAAGGCTTAAGAATGGGAGCAAAAATTGGTGATTTAAATGTCAATTGTCTTTTGTGTGCTGACGATGCCGTGCTTCTTGCTAACAACAAAGAGGAACTGCAATTCTTGGTAACAAAGGTCCACGATGTATGCAAGGGAAGCAATTTGCTGATGAATGTCGATCAATCGAAAGTGATGGTTTTTGAAAGAAATGAAAGTATGACTAAATGTGAAATCACTGTGAATGGAGTTATACTAAAACAAGTAGAGGAATTTGTGTATCTAGGAAGTATGTTTACTAGGAAATGAATGACTGTGAAAGATATTGAAAGGAGGGTGAGTGCTGGGAACAGAGTGAACGGAGCACCAAAATAAACCTTGGCAAATAAATGTTTGTCGCAAGAGGCAAAATTAGCAGTTCACAACGGAGTCCTGGTCCCGACCCTGATGTATGGGAGCGAAGTATGGACTTGGAAAAACAGAGATGAAAGTAGGCTGAACGCTGTCGAAATGTGATCTCTCAGGTGAATGTGTGGTAAAACTATGCACGATAGATGCCCAAATGTTGAGATCCGTACCATATGTAAGGCTGAGACAAGCATTATCGACAAAATCGAGAAAGGAGCTCTGCGCTGGTTTGGACATGTAAAACGAATGGACAGCGAAAGAACGGCTAAGAATATTCACAATGCGAATGTTGATGGATGCAAAAATAGAGGTAGACCGAAAAAAATATGGCATGACCGAATCCAACAAATACTTAAAGATGGACATGTCAAAAGTCGGAATAATCGGCGCGCGTGCATGAGAAGATGTATGAATGTAAAAGAAGCGAGATCTGTATGCAAATATAGAGTAATGTGGCGTTTTATCCTCTCTGCCTACCCTTACGGTGAAACGGCGTGATGGTTTGTTGTTGTTGTTGTTGATAAATGCAATTAATGTAAGCAATAGACACCTTAACTAATATAATATTTCTATCGTTTGTTTCTTATTTTTTGTCTCGGCCTCGTGGTGTAATGGTCAGCGCCTTTGCCTACCACGCAAGAGGTCTAGTGTTCGTTTCCCGACATGGTTGATATGGAATATTTATTTCAATGGGTGTTTTTTTTTTTTTTTTTTTTTTTTTTATTTATTTACAATTTTAAAAAACCCGTTAGGGTTACATTAGAAATTTAATATTGTCTAGTCATTTTATGTCTCGTCTAGTCTAGTTAGTTCAGTCATCATGTGCTTTTTCAGATTGATTTTAAATTTGTCTCCATTAAAAGTTTTCAAGTAGTAAGGTAGGTCGTTGTAGTGTTTAAGTCCATTATGTAGTATTTTTGACTGTCCTGTGTTTGTCTTTGCTTTTTCAATATGATAGTGTTTTTGTTACTTTTGTTAATTACTCCAGAACATTTCATAGTCCCAGGACTGGTAGCTGAAGCGTAAGTCTGATCATCTTAACTTAATGTAACAAAAATGATCAAGATACGCTGCAATTGATGTATCAACGCAGTGCCCTATGCACCATTAGGTGCGGAAAGGGAATGATAATGTTTTTTTTTTACTTTTTATTAATACGTTTTTTTTAAAAATATTATTTTTAATTATTTATTATGGAAATCATAGTCTTTTTAACAAAATCAAAGAACGAGAAAACAATTTTAAAAAGTAAGACCAATTACAGATTTCTCATTAATTTATTATGAATACTGAAGGAAAGGGGAAAAAATTTAATTATAAAAAAATAATATAAAAATTAAATATAAAGTACATCAAATGGGTGAAGGAATGGTATAGTTCCAACTCTTCCTTCCTCCCTTCTCTCTCTCTGCTTGCATGAACATTTATATTTTTTTTTTAAATAAAATATTATAGCTTTTTTTTATGACAGGCTGTAAGAAATTGCTAGTGGTAATAAACACACCATTTATCTATGATTACCTTTGTTTTTATTTTTTTATTTATCACATTGTATACTTGTATTATGGATAATAAAGATTTATTATTATTATTTTAGAACGCGAAACATTTATATTTATCAACAAATTACAACCGGGATGGAGAAAACCTTAAATAAGGTGATATGGAAGTCAAGGCATTTGCAGGGCTTATGACCTGTCATTGGCTGGTTTAAGTGGCCACTTTACACACTGTGTAACATTCACCATTTTGCCTATGTTTGAACATTGGCCACTTTAACCAACCAATGACAGGTCATAAGCCCTAAAAATGCCTTGACTCCCATATTCCCTTATTTAAGGTATCTCCATCCCTGTTGTAATTTGTTAATCTTAATGAATCCCGAGGGGGTAAAATCTAGTCTTTTGTCTACGAACATTTGGACAAACTCAAATATTGTAATGAAACCAACTGGTCCAAGAAGAAGTTTAAAAATATAAAAATTGTTGTCAGGCGTTGCCTAGTATGTGAATTAATTCAGTCAGATGAATCTCTTCACAACAATAAAGGTTTCAGCTCTTTAACTTCACTAAAATCAACAAATGGAAGAATTTAAGAAATATGGATGTTCAAACATAGGCAAAATGGTGAATGTTACACAGTGTGTAAAGTGGCCACTTAAACCAGCCAATGACAGATCATAAGCCCTGTAAATGCCTTGACTTCCATATTTCTTTATTTAAGGTATTTTCCATCCCTGCTGTAATTTGTTAATCTTAATGACTCCCGAGGGGGTGAAATCCAGTCTTTTGTCTACGAACATTTGGACAAACTCAAATATTGTAATTAAGTGAAAAATAAAAATTAGTGGTTAAAAACAAATTTGTTTTATTTATTTTATTATAATGAATAATCACAAAGTTAGTGCTACAAATATAAACTTTATATTATAATTTCCATTTATTATTATCCGTAATTTATTTTTCCAATAATATCTAATAAAATAATAAACACCAATCATTTTTTTCATTTTCTTTGTAAGTTTAACAGTAATTCATGCCACTATTCCTGACGGATATTCCTAATATCAAACACAGGTAAAACATTCCAGGATGTAAAAATTGGAATGTGAAAAAAGGCAAAACGAACGAAAACTGAGTAAGAACAAAAACGCCGTGCGATTCGTGTTGGAAGGTTGGCCGAGTGACATTGAAGGCTGTGTAATCTTTTTTGTCAACTTTCATTTTTTAAACGAAAAGTAGTAAAAATATGCGACCGCGGCCGTCTCGAGACTTTTTTCTCCGCGGAATGCGCCTAAATACATTTTTTACTAGCCGGCATTTCATGGCAACAAATTACAAATGGCCGTTTTTTGCCGACCAAAGAAAGTGGTGTCCGCTGTTTTTAAGTAATGAAATCGGACGAGAACCGTGAATCCGTCAGTCAATTAGAGAAACGATCAATTGATTTGTATTCCGTGTTTATATTTATCTCACTTCTGTCGCGGATATTCTTATTTATTTGATGACTAAATTAGAAGAAAAGTCTTGTCCATAATTTGTCATTTGTGCCTTAATTCTTCCCGCACAAGAGTTCTAATCAATAACATTATGGTACCAGATTTATAGGATTTTTCGTCTTTTTAGTTCTATAATCCATACATACATAATTATTTACTATTTAATTCTTCTTAACTACTTATATGGAATCCGCCAGTGGGCACATTTCGGTAAATATTATTTTTAACCTTATATAATATTTCGACCTATTTAACATATTAACACCCATATTAGTCATTTTATGTTATACCAACATAAATATCCAAATACTATTTAAATTCTAATTAATGTTAGTAAATATTAGTATATAACCACTTACCAAATTTTCATGTCTACCGTTTCGAGACAGAATACTCACTACATCATACAATCGCAGCGTATCTTGATCATTTTTGTTATTTTTGTTTTGAAGGTAAGATGCCTTATTTTGCGCTTCAGGTACCAGTCCAGGGACTTTGAAATATTCTTGTGGGAAAACACCATTTTAAATTAATATATTATATCAATTATATCGCGAATCGAACCCGAGACCTCTGGCATGGTAGGCAAACACGCTGACCATTACACCACGTGGCCGACACTCACTACGCCAACATGCAAATACTAAAATACACTTTCACTTATTATCTAATCAAACCCAACCTATATTCTAAAAATGCCAAATAGTTTTTTTAAAAACTAGTTGAAAATAAAGCCATCATCATTCCATGTCCGCTCCCTAGTTGGAGCATATGGTATCCACAAAGAGCTTCCATGCGTGCATCTTTGTCGGCCGCCAGCTCCTGTGCGTCCTCCCGAGTCAGGCTCGCGTCCCGTAGTTTTGACATGAACTGCCGACGAACAGTCAGCAGTGGACGTCTAGGACGTCGAGAACCTGATGCCTTGTAAAGTAAGCAAGCGTGGTTAAGGCTCTCAGGAGGCATCCGCAGCACATGGCTAAGCCAACCGTATCGCCTCCGCTTGATGACAGTTGTCACCGGAGTTTGTTGCGTCCGTTCTCTTATTACTTCATTCAGCACAAAGATTAACCACCGCACACCCAAGATTATTCTGACACATCTATTCTTAAAATACAATATTTTGCTGTTTTGGGCCTTAGTGAGGTGCCACGATTCGCATCCATAGAAGAGAATAGGTGTTATACAGGCGTTATAAGGCGGCATTTGGTTTTCACTGAGTTAATATCTGATCTCCAGACAGTCTTCATATTGTTGAATGTGGCGCCTGCTACTCCTAACCACACTTCCAGTTCTTTTTAAAAAATGCCATATTCCGTAACATATACTCCCAGGTATTTGAATGATGATTCCTATCAAAAAGAATCGAATGATATTTTAATTAAGTGCTTTACGATGTTTACTTTGAAAAAATAAAAACAAAGCGTGTTTTTTTATTACGATACTAAAATTCATGTTTTGCTGGAGCGTACAATTTTTTTTAAATCAATTTAATTCTAAATCAAAACAAGGTTAGTAAAGTTAATAATTATTATAACTATTATTTCGACATTTCAGTTTCAAAAACTCTTCAGAAAATGAAAATCAACATGCTTTACAAAATAACGATGCACGCGATACGCTTATTAACCATTATTTTACAATTTAATCTGGTTAATTAATGGCATTATTAATTATTACACAATCGCCTGTCACATGTAACGGCCGACTGTAAATATGTAATAAAATGCAAGAACCACTAGATAGATGCGTAATAAATTAATTACTATTTCAACACATTTAATAGTTTATTTTTTAATGAAAATATACCATAACGATTGTACTATTTTACAAAAACGCAATTATAATGAATATAGAATTCGAGTGATTAACAATCCTGCATTTTAAAATTTGTCCCGTATATAAAAAATAATATTGTTTTGTATTTTAATATTAGAATACGGGATCACACGTGGTCCCGGAATTCTGATTCGCTTGACGCGTAATTATAATGTATTTTTCAATAACATAGACATATTTAACTGCAGTAAACTCACTTTTAAAACCAAATTTAAAAAACTATTATATGAAAAAAACTAAGTGTCTTTAAAATTATTTTTTTTACATTATAAATTTAAGTTGTTTCTATTCACTCATATCAAACACACACTCACCCTGTCCATAAACCTACCCTCACACCCATATACAATCACACACATATTAACATACCTACTAAAATCACACTCCATTTTTTTACACACGCATCCTCACACAAAAAAAACTCGCACACATGCACTTCTAAGAACTAATATCTAACTGAACTGGAATTTTATAATTGTGTTTATGTGGAAAACTGATTTGGCTTTATTTAATGTTTTTTTTTATGATGTGCATATTTTTTTGTATTGCTGTTGTTTTTAAATAAACAAAAAAAATATATTTAATAATTAATTTCTAATGTCATATTTTGGCACGAGCATCTTTGGTTCCTCAATAATCAAAATACAAATAAAAATTTGTACTTTAAAATGTAAATATGATTGAAATATTCATCAACTTTATTTGGGAACGTAATTAAAAAGGCGTAGGATTTTATGAAGATTTAGATTTATAAGAGATCTAAGACGGTATAACCGTGTCTCGTCTCGTGTCAAAATATGATATTTGCAAATAGCAGTATTTTTGCTTATGAAGGCAGAATACATAATATATGCGTGATTTTTCATGGTATAATGTCGGTATTTAAATCAATATTGATTAAAAGTCGACATTTTACCATAAGAATTCACACTATTATGCCATATAATATGATGATACCATTTATGTTCCAAAGTTTTCTATGATTTTTTTTTGCTTTTTTAAATAATTTATTTCATTATTTTATTTATTAATAATATAATTTGAAATGAATAAGTCTCTCAGATACCAACATAATATTAAAATTCCTAAATTCCAAACAAGTCATGGTCAAAATAGCTTTTTCTTCAAAGGTATAAAATATTATAATAATCTTCCTAATGAACTAAAAACTATTAAAAATAATATATCAATAAATAAATTTAAAGTTAATCTAAAGAAATTGTTTGAATTCGTGTTAAAAAAACATTCAATTTTAATTAGTATGAATGTATTATTGTTTTATGTTTTTTTTTTCTTCTTTTATATTATGTTTTTATTTTTCTTTTTTCTGTACTCGTATTTAAAATTATAAATAAACAACTAAAACAGTGTAAGTTACTCTCAAAGCACAAGAGTTAATCTTTTTTTTTTGAGAGTTACAGTGATAACATTTACTAGATGTGTAAAAGTAGATATGTTTAGAATTTTACAAAAACATGTACATTTTATGAAATTTATGAATAAAAATTTTTTTTTTTTTAAATTTCGGTTTGTCTGTTTTAAATTTTAAGAAGCAAATTTTTATGTGTTTTCAAGTTGGTTTTTTTTTTTCAAATATAATAAACATGTTTACAAATGTGGCGTCCCGTTTTTTTATCCTAAACCGGTCTAAATCCCGTAATTTTAAATCACATTTCTTGTCAAATAAGCAGATAGAGTTGTTCACCCTATTCTCAATAGAGACGATGACAAATTTCGTGAAAAGAAGGAAGTCACTTTCCCAGGCTTTTGACCTGTCATTGGACGCCTGTAACAACACACAAAAGAAGTGAACAAAACGAGAAGCAAGAATATAAAATAGTTTATCTGAAAATAAATGTCTGTTCAAAGAAAAAAAGTGTAAAAAAAACAGCATGGAAAAACTCGAATAACAACGCCGAATAATGATTCGGTGCATTGACCTTTAAAAATCTGTGTTATGTGCTTAACTCCATAAAAAAATACTCTGCAAACGGTGATGTAACGTCGAATTAAAAGACTAGGTATTCTGTAATACAGGGATTTAAAAACAAACTATTCATCATCATCATTCTCTTTCCGCACCCAATGTAGCATAGGGCACTGCATCAGTCCTATGCTTCAGGTACCAGTCCAGATACAAATATTTAATGTCAACTATGCCGGGAATCGAACCCGAGACCTCTTGCATGGTAAGTGTGGCAACACTCTATAGTGAGCGACGGACAAGAGAGAAGCGTTTTGGCTGTGTTTGGTGACACACGTTCTTTAGACAAAAACTTGATTTAATTTTAATTGTTACAATTTCACACTTTTTCTTAACTGCTTTATTTTACGTTTTACAAATTAGATTCCTTGCGTTATCATTAAGTTTTTTCATTCTCTTTTGTATTAAGTTTAGTTGAGTTTATATGTTGTATCTTTTGTATTAATAAAAAATAATAAAACTGTAAGTACAATCTTTTACTCTATCTGTGCATTACACATACCATGTTAGTCTGAAGGTTTGTCCAAAATGAGCGAGAAGTAAAAAACGTTCTCACGAGACGATTTTTACGGAACGATATCAACGCGGATAAATATTTAGCTATTTATGTGGAGCTTACTAGGCAGTCGACATAACCCGACGTTTAGTAGGTAACAAAAACCACCATACACCAAGAGGCGGCCAAAAAATTAACGAATGTATAATATCTACTGTTAAATAAAAAAATTACCATAGTTTATTAAAATACTCGTCTAATTTCGGAGAAACAAATACATGCTCAGCGAAAGTAAGGTCAGGATATCGTAAGACATACGTTCGCATCATCATGAATCATGACATACGGGATGGAAATGAGAGCCGATACCAACACAAAAAGCCTTCTCAGAGTGGTGGAAATCAGAACCCTACATCGCAGTAAGAACTTGCTGAGATCGTATCAGAAACGAGACGATAAGGTCTGTCTGTGGTGTTGAAGATATAGATGTGCGCAAGAAGCAGAAGGCGCGTCTGGAGGAACCATGTGGACCGCATGTAAGATACGAGACTTGCCAAAATTACTAAGTCTGAAAACCTTAGCTGCAGGAGATTACCAGAAAGGCCGCTGAAAAGATAAAAGGACTGATGAACATCGTCGCGGGACAGCCGACCGTCACAAACAGGTCATAGGTACGACCTAAACCAAAAGGAAACAAATATATCATTTAAGCCCGTTATGGCAAGATACGACTTCATTATTTTGAAAAATAAGATAAATATATGAAGCTTTGTATTTCAAAGAGTTAAATGTTTTATGATTGGAGGATATTTACGGAAAGTGTAGTACGCTTCAGGTGCATAAAGAGAGCCCCCGTCTGGCCATATTTCGGGAAGATTAAGAACAGGATGCCTCGTTCTACAGATAAAAAAAAATTACTACGGCCAAACAACACTATACGAATATAGGAAGTTGCTTTTCAATAATTTTCCTCAAAATCTACGGGAACAAATGAATTACCAAAAATTTAAGAATAAATTCAAGAAAAGCATTCTTCCATTGTTAAAATGTATTTAAGTATATATGTAACGTATGAATTGTAAAAGTTGGTATTGAGGCATATTATGTTCGTACCAGGCGCGTTCCGTTCATACATACTGTGGATGCGGCGCATACCTTGCATATTGCTGACGAGTTGTATGTATGCAACTCGGCAGGACTTTAATTTAAGACTATTTTGTAAATATTTTTAAAAAATAAATTTAAAAAAACTTTGACGGAGAAGCTTGTTTGCTTTGGAAAAAAAATATTTAAAAAATAGTGGTTGAAATCTAGGTTTTTTATTTTTATTTTATTATTATTTTTTTTATTTTTTTTTATTTATTTCTTAAGTTAGCTTATATTAAAACTAATATAAACTATTATGTACATTTACATCATCTACATATATTTTTACATTTCGTTACAGTAACTTATACATTTATTTTTAAATTCTTTCAGACACTTTTCATTCTTCATACATTCAGGCATCTCATCATACATTTTTAAACCCCTATACATCAAACAATTTTGCGACTCAGCTCTTTTCAATAATGGTAGTCTTATTTTATCCTTTTGTCTGGTAGCATATTCATGACAATTTTTGTTTAAGACAACTTTATCCTTAAAATATTTTGGTAATTTATCGGGAAAAAATTTATGTATAAATATCAACATATTAAATTTAAGTCTGTATTATAATGGATAAACACAAAGTTACTGCTTCAAATGTAAAATTTATATAATAAAACTAATAATGTTTACGTAAATAATATAACAAACACACAAAAAAAAACAAAAAAATTGGAAAATAAGAAAATGTATTTTATTATTTAAAATTACATAATAAAAATATAAAAATATTTCTTTAATTATCGCAAAAAATGTTTGAGCGCACGCAATTTACAATAAAACAATATTTTCAGTATGCATACCTAAATGCGTATGCGTATTTCCTTTATCAAGGTACCTTGGCATTGATAGTTGAGAATATTCGTTTGATACGCTGGAATCTAGATACTACTCTTCATTTTGAGTCCAGTCTTATTAAAAATGTCGGAATTTCCGCGCATGCGCATTAAAGTTCGAACGAGACTCGCAGAGATAAGAACATCGAACTTGAGTAATGCAAAATTTCTCTAATAACGTATTGAATAAAGTTTTAAATAGCGTGTTTTTTTAATTTAACCAAAATTTATAACATCTTGAAATTTAGGTATTGTCCAAATGCTAACAGATTCACCGCATGACCCGCCTCCTCCCGTGCTCAGTTAATTTATTAATGATCAAACACTATCATTATTATATAATGGAAAACTTACGTTGGATTATTTTCATAATACAATAATATAATCTCAAGTGCACTTTACAAAAGTGATTCTATGCGATATTTATTTTATTTAACTAAATTAACTAAATGTAAAAGTAACTAAATATATTTCAAATGATTTTTTTATTTATTTATTATGTATTTTTGTTTCTATTTTATATTATTTTGTACACTTGCCAAACATAAGAGCCTGCCTCTTTTTTTACAAAATCAACCTGAATTGTTCTATTTCTTTATGTATTGTTTTCAAGGTTTACTAATAAAAAATCATTAAAAATATATGTAGACTCATATGACATTTTACTTCATAATCGATTGTTACTTATGATCCTAAAATATCCATACGTAAAAAGAACCCTTCAAATCGTGTAAATAAAGTAGGGAATACGGGTGTTTTACGAAGACACGTGATCTTCGACCAATTTTAATATTTACAGAAATATAACTGCGAGTCAATTAAAATCTGCATATTTTTTTCTATGTTAAACTACACAATATAATACACGTATCTAACAATGGTATTAATCTCCTCATATTGAGTTAATACCATAATGACGAGTATGTTTTGCAAGTGTTATTGTTTTAAATTCCTCTATCGAAGGCTTCATCTCGGGATGCGGTGATAATTATATGAAAATTACGATGATTTGACACGCAACCCCGTGTTTGTATATAAAATGGAGGCATTCGCGGAAGATCAATCAGTGTATTGATATTAATCCGATACAAAACTAATCCAAGATGAGATTTACATTCCTAGTTGTCGTCCTGTCCGCCATTTTGTTGTGCTTCGCTCACCTGGGCACCGCTCAAGATGACCCAACTTCTGGATCCGTGAGGAGGGTAAGATATATCTACTTTTATTTACTATATCGTCACCATCAAACTTTTGTCCACGCCTGATTTTGCATAGAGCTCTGCATTGTCAAACTGAATATAGCGTATCTCGTTCACCTACCTGCAGGAACTTATTGTGTTATTCAATTTTCAATGATAATTCCGATACCAGACTCGTAGCTCAATCACAAGTAACTATCGACGTGCTAATAAGCGACGTGATAGCAATTTCTCACAATGGTTGTTGATGACAATGGAACATCCGTAAACACCAAAATAATGTCAAAATATCTACGTTTCGCATTGTATAATCCTGCTGCGCAATCACATATTTGAATTTCACCTGTGTAAATATGGAAAATATTCCAAAACTGCTATTTTTATTGATTTATTATTTATCATGCTATTTATTGCATTTAGCCGGCGGTTGGGAAGCCAAATGTCAAGAAAAGCGGTCGCATTAGTAATTGTAATTTAATATTCACTTTTTTGTATTAGATACTCCTTACTATTTTGCAAATGCAATATATTGTACTATTTTTTATAGTAAACGCCGATTTTTCGTCAGTGAACTGTATTAATTTAAGATGAAAACAAAAAAAAACCGACACGAGCGTTGACTTAGACCATTACACACGCGTTGACTTATGACTGCGATTACTTAAGCATGTTCATTATTGTTCATTGTGATCGCTCAAATGCTTAGTATGTTTTTAAGCACGTCGATAGTTATTTGTGATGAGCTACAGAAACAATTAAATATTTTTATGTAAAACCACCCAATAGTTTATGCTAAAATTCTCAGGAAACGAACCGGGGCGAATACGCCAACCACTATACTACGAGGTAGACTTTTTTACTCGATTTACTCTTTCATGATTTTTATGAAGAAGTTCAGTGATTTTTTGATTTGATGATTTTGCATAATGGTGAATATTACACAGTGTGTAAAGTGGCCACTTGAACCAGACAATGACAGGTCATAAGCCCTGTAAATGCTTGGCCTTTATATTCCCTTCTCAAAAATGTTTTCCCCCTCTGTTACAACAAATTTAAAAAATCATCACGACAAAATAAAAATCCTTAAATTAACTACACTATATCCCACGAGAAGATTTATAATAGTACCCCTAGGCTGGATTCCGAACGCATTTACAGCGCGATATAACGCGTATTAGTACATAAAAACGCGCTATACCGCGCTATAATTGCGTTCAGAATACCAGCCCTGGTGCAGCTATTTGAATAGGGAAATATCACTATTTCTAAAACATTAAAAAAGTAATAAAGGTCTATGAAATACTGTCCAGTAAAAAAAAAAAAAAAAAAATTAGTAACATAAAAAATATTTTTAAATTTGTAATTTAGAATTCCCGCGAAAACGGTCATTCTATTGGCCACGCCCCTAATACGTCACGATTCATGTTTATTTGTTCCTGACCTTTCAAATTTCTTTAGAACATTATCACGAATCTTGACGTCACAACTACCAAGGCCAAATATGTTGCATTTTTCTAGCAACGTATTTTTATCAAATTTATGTATGAAAACATTTCTCCACATTATCCATATTGATTTTGAAAATACAATTAATTATTCTAAATCAATTTATTATATTTTTATCGGTATTCGTAGTATGTGATATTTCCCTTTTTTTTATTAAATATATTTTTTTATTTCTTTTACAATTTACGTTAGAGGTAAAACAGAGTATTAAAAAAAGAATACATGGCAATGAAATACATATTAACAGTAAAAATAGTAAACAAGAAAATCCCACAAAAGCGTCGCCTGTTCGTGGGTAGGTACACAAGAAATGTTTATGAATTTTTTGCTCCTCTAATAAATAGACGGGTATAATATTTTTGTGTTATAAGAGAAAATAAATTATGCTCTAAAAGATTAGAATGTACTTCTTCATTTTAGACTAATTAAAAAAGGAAATAAAAAAATATATAAAAAAAATTGAATATATCTTATTATCCAAGGGCAAAAAAATAAATCATGGAAAAAAAGATTTAATATCTTTAGTTTGAATCCTGGATAGTGCGTTTTTTTCAAAAGATGGAAATTTTTCATGTTTGGGATCAATAAAATCTTATCAGTAAGAAAACAATTTTAAAAAATTGGGCTTATAAAATAAGCATGTCTCTGTGCTAGCCTCGTTTTACAATGTGGTATTTTTAGCACACGATTCCTTCTTTGACTTGATCTATTTGAATTACTTGTAAATACATTTTGGTTCTTAAATATATACTTTAAACATTGAAAACCATATATTTGTCTTATTATTATTATTGTATTTGTTTGTGACAGGTGGCGCGCCAGATGCCGCCCATGCCGGACATGGACAAGTTCCCCGCCCCTCCCGCCCCGCCCATGCCGCCCATGGGTCGCCGCCGCAGAGACGCCAAGGGTGGGGGGTCCATCCCTACTAGAAGGGGTTAACTAACACGTGTGTTTCCTTCCATCCCTGCTCCGATCCCCTCAACTAACACGAGTTAAGTCAATCCTCCGACGACCGACGGGTTCCATCCGACCCGCCCCTAGCAAGTTCTACTAAAGAACTAGTATTCAGTCTACAAAAACCCTACCCTGACATTCAACATGACAACTTGTTTAATAATAATAGGAAAATATCACTTTTTAAATAATTAAATATTAATTTTAAAAAAGCAAGGGTCCGTGAAATCATCATCATCATTCCGTCTCCTCACCTAGAAGTACATAGAGTACTGAATTGTTACACTAACCACAGCGTATCTTGATATTTTTTTTGTTACATGAAGGTAAGATGATCAATCTTACGCTTCAGGTGCCATGTAATATTCTAGTGTAAAAACGACTTTTACAAAAATAAGCATTTCATGTCAACCACATAGGGAATCGAACTCTAGACCTCTTGCATGGTAGGCAAACGCGCTGAGCACCACACCACTTGGCCGACATAAAACACTGAAATATTGTCGAGTAAAAAAATTCTAATTATGCGTAGCATAAAAAAAATATCACTTTTTTACAATTGTTTATTAGTAAGGGTCTATAAAATACTTGAAAGAATTATTTTTTATTAGTTATTAGTAACATAAAAAATATTTTTTAATTTCTAACTTTGAACTCCCGCGAAAGCGGTCCATTGTATTGACCATGCATGCCTCTAATACGTCACGATTCAGTTAAATTTTGAAATTTGTTTGTGACCGTTTAAATTTAAATGAACGTCGTCACGAATCTTGACGTCACAGATATCAAAGCCCAAATATGTCGCGTTTCTTATAAAAAAAAAATTATCTTCTAATATATCTCTCCTTACTACTCGCATGCAATAATATAATGTTTTTCGGGCAGAAAACTTTTGAAATCAAG
>NW_028279075.1:0-52756 GCF_059751315.1 Micrasema longulum
TGTGTGTGGAAATAAACACTTCAAATAATGTACAGTAGATAAACGAAAAAGTATATTTTTTTACATATACATATTTAAATAAAACAAAGTAGTTTCATTCAATGAACATGCTTACATATTGAGAAACAATTTAAATCGTTATGGGCGTATAAAAATCAAAATATGTTTTGTGAAAAATCGATTTTAAAATAGGAAAAGTAGGTGGTTCGGTATATTTTAAATCATCATTTAACAAAATAATATTTACAAAATAAATTTTATAAGAGGTTGAAGAAAAAAAATGCGCTGACCATAACGCCACGAGGTTGACAATGCCTACTATGCGAGAGGTCTCGGGTTCAATTCCCGACATGGTTGATATGAAATATTTATTTGAAAGGGTGTTTTCACACCATAATATTTCATATTACTGGTACCTGGAGCGTAAGACTAATCGTTTTACCTTCATCTAACCAAAAAAGTTATCAAGATACTCTGCAATTGGTGTACCAATGCAGTGCCCTATGCACCATTAGGTGTGGAAAGGGAATATTGAATGAAATGAATTGAGAAAAAAAAGTTTTTTTTTATTTTAAAAATAACAATCCGTAAAATATATACGTATACACAAAAATATACAAAAATAGAAAAAAAAAGAAATGAAAAGTGAAAATTTTAATATTAATTATGGGTACATAACACTAATCTCACAAATTTTACCGTTCACCATCTTTTTAATAATTTAATACAGTTGATTTAAATGAACTAAAATGGAGAGACCTGTACTCAATAATTCCTCGGGGTTAAACGATCCCCTAAGATTTAAAAAAAACTACAAATGAAATTAATTTTCAAATTTTATAAACATACTTTCAACAATGTTTGAGACATCTGACAGTTACAACGTATTACTATAATATAAATTGAGAAAAGGTGAACGTAAAAAATATATTAAGATTAATAGATTAATTGAGAAAAATAATTTTTACTAATTTGTAATGAGATAAGTCATTTTTAACATCACGTAAAGTTCTAATTTAATGCATTATTTGTACTTCAAACACAAATATATATTTATTTATTCATTAAATAAATGAGTTTATTGTACATTATTTGAAACATAAGTCCCAACTCCATGGGACCAAAAGTCCTGTGTTGAGATAGGACGAGCAATTAGTTGACACAGACACATGAGTATATCATCACAAATATAGGATCAAAAACATAAAAAATAAATTTTAAAAAACATATATATGGCACATCAATGTGGTAAACAGTAAACTCAAACATTTGGAAAATCCTCAAGGAGTTTCCTACTCAAATCCCTCCCACTAAGAAATCACCAGTCCTTAAAACTCCTTTCTTGAAAATAGTTTTTGTCCTTGAGAGCTTAATACGCTCTTTCAAAATATTGAACACTCTCGGTGCGATAAATGAGAGATGTCACTGAGCGAAAGTCGTACGGGTTTTGGATTTGACATAATTTATGCTCTGGAAAAACCTAGTACGGACATTTTCCTGAGACCTCTTCCTTATTGTTCGACCAGAATTTTTTTTTTACAAATCTTCGTCATTGTTGAGTTATTTAATATTCAGTTTTATTATTTATTTACCAACGATAACTATCTAATAAATGTACGCTTGAGTCAAAAATATCCCTGGTACAGGTACACAGCGATATGGGATAATTTTACTCCACACAAATATTCAATTAATGATTCTACATTTAAGATGCTTAGTATTTAGAATGAACACGAAAAATCTCAAAATCCTCTAGCTGTTGACGTTTTATCAATAGGATTCTGAACATCAATAGCTTCATCTTTGCTTGTTGTTTTTTTTTTTTTTTTGAGAAAAGAAATATTTGCGTTCTTATAATTTACCCATAATATTTAATTTTGAGGGCCATTATCAACGAGTTGTAAATAACTCACTATTAGGAAATGGAATCAAGTTTGGGTAGAGTGGGATTCAAACGACGGACCTTTGGTCCGTGAGTCCGAGACACTAGCCACGGGACCACAACCTGATTTGAATTTTTTGCTAAAAGTAATACGTAAGCTTATTACACTTTGTAATTTATGTTTTAAAGTTTCCAATGTATTTTGGAGATTATTTCAATAAATGTGTACAAAATTGTATTTTATTTGACTTTTTACTTTCTCGATTAGAGTTAAATGATCTTTAGGGATCATTTTATACTCATAGGGGGAAAATGATCCTTTTGTAGGGTTTTACTAAAATTGTTTTAGAAATAACGTGTTGAATAATGGCACATTTTTTTTTTATTTCTATGTCCGTTTTACCATAGACTAAATCCTAACAAATTTCATTTGACCATATTTTATAATTAAGAAATTAAGCTCTATGGGAAATTTAGTTTCAAAAAAAGTATCTTAAACACAGTAAAAATTACATCATTAAACTTTATGGAGAAGTTTGTAGAAAACGTTTTAAAAAATATATTTATTTAATTTTACAAAACGCCCAAGGGGCATTTACAAAAATTATACTAGAAAGTAAAAACATAGTAAGTAATAATTTTAAAAATAAACAACACATTCAAAAAATATAAAAATATATAAATGTAGAAACAATAAAAAGCATAAAACTGATTTTAATAAAAACGAACTACTTTGCATGACGTCATTAGTTCTCTAGATTTCCGGACTGCGGTAAATCAACTGACGAATCAGCAGAACTGATCGAGAAGAAGGGGAAGAGAAGTTGAGACGTCACCGGCGAAGTGATTTTAAAAACAACTTTAATGAAAAAAATCATAGCGCTTATAATATCGCACGCAACTACACTGGCTCAGTATCAGGCATAGAAAAAACATTCATATTCTATCACTTCATCACAATATTTTAAATAATCCCACTTCGCCTGTTTATCTGAGAGAGCTCATCCAACCTCTTTCACAACACGGACTATCTCTTCGTTCTAGTAACGAGAGAACCCGTTTAATACCCTGTCATCGCTCTAATTTTTTTGCCTCCTCTTTCACAGTAGTAGCATCTCGATTGTGGAATAATCTACTAACTTATGTTAGAGACGCCTCGCCCCTTCTTTATTAACATTTAAGTCAATATTAAAATGTCACTATCTAAATATTTAAATGGTTCCGTTATCCTTATTCTTTTTTTTCCACCCCCTTTCCTCTCTTCATAGTATAATGTTAATTTTTAATTCTTTAATTAATCTTTGTTTTTAATTTTTGTACAAAATTGTGAGATTCAATTTGTCCATTAGGGTGTCCCAGAAAAATTAAAGCTTTATTTTTTCAATGCATACACTCTAGTTTTGTTTGAATGATGTCAAAACAATTATAAATAAAATTTTACGTAAATTGAATCACGGCAACCCGTGCCGACTTGCAATAAATAAAATACGATACATAAAAATTCAAATAAATATTTTTGGCTTTGTTTAATAGTCTATTAAATAAAATAACCACTGAACTTGTTTATTCGTTCACTAGAGGGTTAACTATGGACGGAAGTTTTGAAGTATTTCCGGGAAAATCAGAGTTTGTTAAAATAATCGCATAACTCCACAACTTGCAGTTTGCTTCGCAACAATAACACCCCTGCACTACGAACCCTATGGGGTCCCTACCAACTGAGGGAAGAATAGGGCCGATATAAAGCTCCTCGCCAGTATTGTTCGACAAAACTTGTATCGTAACAACCCCTATCTTACCTCCGTGTTGTTTAAGTGCGGGGTAATTTACGAGATGCATTGATCTAATTACAAAAGGGATTGCCAGCGTGACGGCATGATTTAATTAAATAAGGGATGGATTAAATATTTTTTAAATTTGATTAAGTAGCAAAAGTGTTTTGTATTTTATTAACAAACAATGAAAACGAATTCATGACACAGAAATATTCTTATAAAAAAAGACAGTAAAAGTTTTTCATCAATTACATGTAAACCCCAATAAAATACAAATTAAATAAATAAAATACCAATAAAATATGTTTAAAAATAAAATTTACAATGTAAGTAAGAATTTTTTTTTTATATATTTTTTTTTTTATTTCCCTTTTTAATTACTTTTGAATAAAAAAAGTACCCCCTTATCTTGCACAGAACATTTTTTTTTCTCTTTCTTTTATTTAAAAAAAATATTTTACTTGTCTTTTTATTATACGAGCAAAAAAATTATGAGCATTTCTTGTGTACTCACGAACAGCAAGGGCAAGCATTTAAGAAGCAAGCGGTGTTGTCTCTCCTGACTCGCGATGTCACACTTGCCATTTCCGTCTAGATTATGCTATATACATACCTTTTGTGAATTATACACTTTGATAATTTAAGTCGATTTTAAGAATGTTTCAATTAAGTATTACTCATTTATGCCAATCTATTAGGGCTTATTTAAGCCTGTTGATTGGCTTAAAAAAAAACAGGCCATGCCTTTGGGGGAATTTTTCGTTCACTATTTTTACTGTTTACATGTTTTTCATCGCATCTTGTATATAATTATTAAACCCAAACAATCCAGTGTCAAAAATATTAATTTTTACGTTTTCAATGCTGTTGTATAATCTACACATCTTGATATTGGACTCAAATTATTCTTAAACGAATCTATGAAGAATGCTTTTGGGTTTCTTAGGAACATTAGAAACACTAATTTTTATATTACTGAAACAGCTTGAACTTTCAAATTAACCATTAACAATTTTAAATAAATACAAGTAGACATTTTCAACCAATTTTTTGAATATTTAAACCACATAGATTGTCCTGCTTATTAGCCAAACATATCCAACACCCTCGAATCTCGTCATCAATTTTTTTTTTGAAACTTTTCATTCAGCTGATTTCTGGCAGCATATATAATCCCAATTGAAGGGGATCAGTTGCTATGCTCCTAATTATTTAAAAGAGTGATATCTTATTCACTGTTTTACATACCCAGAAACCGTACAAGTGCAAGTCAGAATTCACCCATTAATATGGCAATTCGCTTGCTGAATATGGCTTCTGCAAATAATACGAACCTATTTTTCTGTAAATATTTATTTATTTATTAACGGACATTTTGTAGGATTTTAAAATAACAATAAAAGCTTAGTTAAAAACATTTTTTAAAAAAGAAAAAAGCATTTACAAACATGAGGGACATCAAGTTAAGATCTGGACTATTTATTTAGTGCTCGTTTAAATCGCTGTAAACTTATACAAAAAAAGTCCAAATCTTGTCTTGTGTAAACAGTATGACAAAGACGGGTCATTGGAGAATTAAGGCCGTAGTTTCCTCTACGCTGATCGATGAATAGTACTTCATTGTTTCTCAACCTGCGAGTCGGAATACGGAATTTTACTCGTCCCAGTAGGTAATGATGGAACATCGATTATACCATTTAGCATGCCTAACAATATGGAATAATAATAAGTTCTACGTTTTTGTAGACTAGAAATATTTAACATTGACTCTATATCAGCATAAGAATAATAACCTCTCTCTAGTCCAAGCACCCACTCTACTTTTCGAAACAAGCGATGTTGCAATGATTCAATGTGATTTATGCAATTCTTACATGATGCAGACCAGACCATTGAGGCATATTCAAGAAGAGAGCGAACAGTTGAGCAATAAAGAGTTTTGATTGTACGGACATTAGTGAAATTAGAGGATATTCTGTTAATGAAGCCAAGTTATTTCAGTGATTTATTTACTGTTTTATCTATATGCTTGTTGTTTGTTAGTAAATTTATTTATTTATAAAGGAAATCATTCAGTCTTTATATAAAACAAGGTACAAAAGAACAATTAAAAAAAGTAAGACCACACCAAATTATTATGAATGCAGGACGAGAGATGACAAATAATTGAAATATAAAAAAGTAAAAATATAAATATTAAATAAAAAGTACATAAAAGGGAGAAGACATTGTACAGCTCCAGCTCTCCTTTCCTCCCTCTCTTTCTGCTTCCATGAACATTTGAATTTCTTTGTAAAAATTCACAACCAACAATAATTTATTCGATGCAAGTAGTAGATGTATATATGAATAAGTATAAATTAATAGTTAAAAACAACTCCTAAATCTCTGATGGACTTATATACATCAATTTTGGAGTTTTCTATTAAGTACTCGAAGGAAATTGGTTGTTTTGTTCTATGAAATAACATTATTTTGCAATGTTTAATATTTAGTACTAACTTATTGATTTTACACCATTAGTTAAAAAAGTTAGTGTCTGATTTAAGAAAAAAACAGTCTTGTTTATTTTGAATTTTTTTGAAAATTTCGTTGTCATTTTTGAAGCGCCAAAAGCTTGAGTAAGATAATGATTAAGCAACATTATTAATAAACAAATAGAAAAACAGGGGTACCGAATGGGCACCCTGAGATACACCCGATGTAACATCAACACTAGTTGACAAATATTTATTTATCCGAACATTTTGTTCTCTACCAGTAAGATACGAATTAATAAATAAGAGTCATGGATTTGTTATTCCAAATTCATAAATGTGAAATTTATAATCTACTTAGTCTTTATATATCGACAGTTTAGCAGATATCTGCTTTTTATTAATTAACTTCTAACTTACATTTACAAACTACAATTAGTCAAATGAATAAATCTCCAAATAATGAGATATTGATAAAGAAAAAAAAATAATATGAAAACTATTTTAAAATTGTTCTTCTTTTTAAGATCTTCATAACTCGCTGGGGGGTAAAATACAATGTTTATAAATATATGTTAAAAAATGTTTTTAGCCTCACCCTTAACCGTTGGTTTTTCCCTCAATTATGATTATTGCACATGCCATAGTTCATAAGATTATTTTTATTTTCTACTTAAGTACCTTGAATTATATAACTATATAAGGACATTCAATCCAAATAATCTTCACATTTATTTGAAAATGCCCTAATAAGGCGAAACAATTGTCACGAAGTTTTTATTTTTATATTTGTAAAAATAAAATAAAGTGTTCAGTAGACTCAAATCAGCGTTTGATTTCTAATTATAAGTTTAAAAAAAAAATACGCCAATACTAAATATCAATATCGTGTAAAAAAAAACCATTGCTCTTATTTCATGATCCAGTGATAAACACGGAAATACGTTTGTATGAATAAAGGTAAAACTGCGTTTTCGCTTGAGGATTTTAATTCCATCCACTCCCTTAAAACACTGTATAGTGCCTTCATTAGTAGTAAATTAGAATATGACATTTTTTAATGAAGAACATTTAAGAGAAGGTAATATAGAAGTCGAGGCATCTACAGGGCTTATGACCTGTCAATGGCTAGTTTAAGTGGCCACTTTACATACTGTGTAACAAACACCATTCTTCCCATATTTGAACATCAATATTCCTTAAATTTTTTCATCTGTTGATGTTTGTGAAGTTAAAGAGCTGAAACCATTATTTATGCGAATAAGATTCATCTAATAGTATGTAGGTGAAATAATTTAATTTGATGAATCTCACCCGAATAAATAAAAGTTTCACCTCTTTAACTTTACAAACATCAACAGATGAAAGAATTGAAGGAATATAGATGTTCCTTATTCTGGTTCTTTATTTGGAAGCGAATTTCTATCATCTTCGTAAATGATATGTAAGGCAAGTTTTAAACATTTCAGTAAAATTTAATCAATATATATATATAACTATATATTTATATATTTTCAAAAACATCAACAGATGAAAGAATTGAAGGAATAACGATGTTTAAATATGAGCAAAATGGTGAATGTTACACAGTGTGTAAAGTGGCCTCTCAAACCAGCAATTGACAGGTCATAAGCCCTGTAGATGCCTAGACTTCTATATTACCTCCTCTTGAATGTTTTTCATCTCTGTTACAAGTACTTAGGCATAAATCTAATTATTTAATAATAAAAGTTATCCTCCTAATGTAACTGAGACACATTTTATATATATATTTCTACCGACATATTGAAACCATTGTATAAATTCTATAATGTGTTTTGTTTTTATGAGAGTAATAAACTAAAATATTAAAAAAACAGAACAGTTTGGGTTTTTTTTTAACGATATGCATGTACAAGTAATAAGTTGGAAAATATTTAAAATAAATATCTCAAATTCATCAACTTAAAACATAATTTTCCAGCTAAACAGATTGACTATAAAATTGTACTTAACCTTTTAACTTATCGTCCATTTCCAACTGAAGAATTCTCAACGATACTACCAATTTTTTTTAAATGACGATAGGCACTGGACGTCCATTGATTTAACGAGACTGATAAGTTTAAACCAAAGTGGCAACTTAAACCAGCCAACGACAAGTCATAAGCCCTGTTAATGTCTAGACTTCCATATTTCCCTCTCAATAATGTTTTCCCTCTCTGTTGGAATAATATTTAAAATCCTTGATTAAAAATGTTAGTAAAATTTTTGGAGTACATCTAAACACTACAAAAAAAATAATTTTGTATTATATCCGTCTGATATATTGTTTGAAATAATGTAGGTACAATGTATGATAATATTTAAATTTATTTCAACAGAGGGTAAAAAAAAAATGAGAAGGGAATATGGAAGTCTAGGCATTAACAGGGCTTATGACCTGTTATTGGCTGGATAAGTGACCACTTTACACACTGTGTAACATTTACCATACTGCCCATGTTTGAACATCCACATTTCCTCAACTCTTCCATCTGCTGACTTTTGTGAAGTAAAAGAGCTGAAACCTTTATCTTGTGGGTGAGATCCATCCGGCTGAACCAAATAACTAACTAGACAAGGCTTGAAAAAAATTCCAATTTTTATACTTCTTCTTTTACCAGGTAGTGAATTGAACCAGTCAATGACAGGTCAAAAGCTCTGTAAATGCCTAGACTTCTATATTTTTTTCTCAAAAATGTTATCCCTCGTTGAAACGAATTTTGAAACAAATTTAAATAAGAATAACTCCCTAGGGAGGAAATCCAGCCAGTCTGCAAGTATTTAGACATACTAAAACTTTGTTGTATAATAATATGTTTTATATTCCTGTGTAACAAATTAAAATTAAGGTTAAAGCAAAGACAATATTAAAAATAAAGTATTGTATCTAAATACGTACATTAGAACAGAAATGTTCTGCAGACAATTAATTGTACATGTCAAAAATTGAATAACTTGGTTTTTCGTCTGCCAAATATTAGTTTTTTCCTTTTTATTAAACTCCAAAACCAGTCTGATAATATCTTTGTTTCTTGGGCACAAAGGTTGCATTGTTTTGGCATGTATTGTGTTCACCGCGTTGCACTTTCTACGTCATAAATTTATCCTTTTCTTTGCCAAGATAAATTCAAAGCGACTAGCTACACCACTTGTTATTTTTCTACACGTATACCCCGAGTTCTCCTCTCCCTGTCGTCTCAAGCTTGTTCGAAAACAACCCTTACAAGGGCGAAACGGTGACTCTTATGAAAACTAGCACCGTTTACGGTGCATACTCAAAAGGCTTTAATAGTTTAACATAAAACTATCAAATTTATTCACAATTTTATTTACTTTTATTCACTATTTTTATTTTTTTTTAAATTTTGTTTATAAATAAACATAAGGATCGACATGTATTTTACACAAAAGTAGCAAAAATTCCATTGTTAATAAATTTAAAAAAATTATAAAATTAAAAATAGAAGAAAATATCTTTACATATTAGAAAAAATATGAATGGGTACACATATAGTAAATATATTTTACAGAAGAGTGAACATAAGTGATTTAAAAGAATCTTATAATAAAAACGAAGTACACAACTTTAATCAACAAAGTGTTATTTAGGTATTTAAATTTGGAGATAGTTAATCAATACACTACCTTTAAAAATTCAAAAGTCTTATAATAAATACATATTTCATTTTTGTATTCATTTGCAAACGCATGAAGTCTCCTTATTGGCGAGTGTGCACTATTGTTTGTTGTAGATACATTTGCATAGTTTATTGAATCAGGCACTCCCAAATTAATTAGTTGTAACAGTTGGGAACAGTCAAATGTTGAATTTAATACTTTAAATAAAAATAAAAAATCTGTCTGTTTTCTTATGTTTGTATATTAAGATATCAATATAAGTAAGTATAATTAATATGTTCAACCGGATTACATAATTCAAAATTAACCAAACCTAAAAATTTGTTTTAAACAATTTCTATATTATTTATGTTTTTTGTTGATATTTCTTGATAAAACTCCATAGTTAATGATTATGATAAAATTATAAATAAACTTTTCAATGAAACTTCATGGTTTAGTTTTACTTTTTATTATTTTGACCAACGAGCGCTTTTGCCTAAATAGACATTTTCAAGACTGGTGAATTGTTTACAACATTTACAGTTTTTATACTATTCTTAACATATTTTGGAGATAAGATCAAATAAGTATTTTAACAGGGGATAGAAACATAAATATTTACAACTAGTTTACTAAACAGTTCATTTTTGGAAGTTTTTGGACCGAAATCTGGTTTAAGCTTTTATTATTTAAATGTTGTAAACAATTCACCAGTCTTAAAGATGCCTACTTAGGCAAAAGCGTTCGTTGGTCAAAATAAAAAAAGTATAACTAAACCAAGAAGTTTTATTAATAAGTTTATTTATAATTTTATCATAATAATTAATTCTAAATTATTTATAAGCAATTTTTAATATGGTGACCATATAACTGAGTTGTATTAAAGTTGGCTACGTACTAAAGCAACATATCTAATTTTCATTTTATAGGCCGAGTCAAAATCTCTGATCGTTCGCAATAAAAATCGTTGAATTATGTTTTTATTTGTTACGGTCTGTAAAAATGTTTAATGAAGTTTAATTTTTCATAAAATATAATATAGATCGGTCATTTTGGTCTCTTGCTCTAAATTTAAATAATTAATAATGGGGTTGAAAGCAATTGGGTTCTTTTTTTGTCAAAAATTAAAAACTTTGCATTTGTAAACATTTAAGACTTTAAAAAAATCTAAAGACTTGTCTTAACAAATTATTTTGCCAACAAAAAATATTTTAAAACACGGGCGCATTCTGTAGAAATTTGAGTGGTTAATAAATAAACCTTGGAAGAAGAGAAAGCCTTTTATTTGTTATAGTACTTAATCAACCTTATTCGCATTTAAGTATTGGCAAATACGCATCTCATATTAATTAATTTCTTCTTTTTTCGTGATCATAGTATATGCTTGCTTTGTTATTTAGTTCACCCACATTTTTTGATTTTTTTTTTTAGAAAAATATTTATTAACGCTAACGAATTATAAAATATATTTTACGAAAATAATAAATGGTTTATTATTTAAACTCTGTTGTTGATAATACTATTTTTAACACCTCTCGTCTGGTAGTTTATTGTTTAATTTCAGTCCCTGATTTATTAGTCTTGACTGTCATTGTCTCGTTCTTTCTTGCTTACCCAAAGAGGTTATTTGCTTTGTTTGCTTTAAAGAATTCATTTAATTATTTTACATATTTAAAAGAAGGTAATGTAGAAGTCTAGAGATCTACATGGCTTATGAACTGTCATTAGCTGTGTAACATTCACCATTCTGTCCATATTAAAACATATTTATTCCTTCAATTCTTTCATCTGTTGATGCTTGTGAAGTTAAAGAGCTGAAATCTTTGTTTATGCGGGTAACATTCATCTTATTGAATTATTTCATCTACATACTAGGTAACGCCTAAAAACTGTATTTTTTCAATGTTTTTACTTCTTCATAAACAAGGTGGATTTTTCAACAATATTTTAAGTGTGTCTAAATATTTGTTGACAATGACCAGATTCAACTCCCTGGGGAGACGTTAATATAAGCATATTACAACAAAGATAAAAAAGAATTTAAATAATGTAATATAGAAGTCTAAAGCTAGGGTTTCCTAGGACAGCGGTGCTTGTATTTTAACGGCCGTAGTGAACGGTGATGCAGTGGACAGCCGTCGTAACGGTGACTAGAGTGTGGTTTCCTAGGAAAACGGTGTTATCAACACCATTTAACACCGTTTCCCTAGGAAACCACTCTCTAGTCGACGTTACGACGGCTGTCCACTGCATCACCGTTAACTACGGCCGTTAAAATACGGGCACCGCTGTCCTAGGAAACCCTAGCTTAAGACTAATGACCTGTCATTGGCGTGAGTGAAATACTTCAATTAGATAAATCTTACCCGCGTAAGTAAAGGTTTCAGGTCTTTAACTTCAGAAAAATCAACAGATGAAATAATTAAAAGAATATACGTGTTTAAATATGGTCTGAATGATGAATGTCATCAAAGTTAGTGATTATGCACAGCTTACCATTATATTTGACTTTTAATAATAATAATTTATAGTAACCATGTTTATGGGAAAACAAATAAAGTAATTGTTATTTATTATAAATCACCGTTTATATCTTCCTACAAAAAAATATCTATGAAGTGCGCCCAGCGCCGGCGCCCAGCCCATTCTTACTGAACGATGAAACTAGCCGATTACCTCAGCTTATTCTTCCATAAAAAAAGTACACTGTATTTTTCGTCTTTAACCCAAGTCGGCTTTTTTAGTACTAAAACAAACTTGCAGATTACAAATATTTTTAGAAGATTCTCTATTTGGAAACTAGTATTTCGAACATTTTTTCCGAAGGACTATTTTTCTTTGATGGGATACCGTCGATATATTATGTATCACATGGGACAGGTGGCGTTCGCAGTGGCCATTTTAGGCATTATTCATTTTGAAAGAAATCGGCCAGTGCTCAAGTCTTGACAGTACTGTCAATGACAGATCATAATGGAAATATCTGTGGAATGTCATTGTGGTATTTGTTAATAAACTTTTGTACTGGTATTGTATTAAAATAGTGTAGAATAAAGCTACGTTTATCGCGTGGTTTATAATAATTGTTGTTTGAGTTGATTTTCACAGAACCACAAAAAAAGTCATTTATAATTACATTACTTACATGTTAAGTAAGTACTTATATGTAGTACAAATTAATGAACATTTTTAATAGATTACCAATAAAATAAATCACGGCTCGCCACTGGTGTAAAGTGGCTAGTTTAAACTAGCCAAACTAGACAGGTCATAATCCCTATAGATGCCTAGACTGTTATATTACCTTATTTACAACCTTCTTCATCTTTATTATAGTTTGTTAATATTAACAGCTCCCCGGGGAGTTGAATACAGTCCTTGTCTATGCGACATTTTTTGCTTTATTGGCGATGTTTCTCAATTTGAAATAATTTTGAAGTCGTGTTGATTTTTTTAATCATAGAAGTCAATTGAAACTACGAATGAAAATTACTTTTGTAAGAATTGTTTTTTCTTTTACGTAATGAAAAACGTTAATATAAATATTTGCATTGAATTTATATTTAATTTTTTTTAGTTTTAGTATTGTTTACTTGTATTATTTTTTATCTTAATAAAATAAAAAATTTTTTTTTCAAAAAGTATTACTTAACGCCCGGAGAAATGTTTCAGCGCCACTTATTCCCTAGAATTTGAACATTCGAGTCCGATCATAATACTATGACGTCTGAGGTGACATGGCGAAAAATAAAGACTCCCTCCCTACAGCATAAAAAGTCCTTGATAAATTGTTATTTTGTGCATAAAATTTATGAATTCTGATATTGTGGTAAGACATTTTGCAGAAAATATGCGAAAAACGCCAGAGATGATTTTTCTAACCAATACTACGATAATTTTCTTAAAAAATAATTCTAACAATAAGTCGGTTAAGACACATGAATATATATATATATATGTTTGGATAATGTATATAGCGCCGTTTTTGTGAAAATCACCTCTAGAGCACTGAACAATAAATAAATATCACAGCCCGTCTTGCAGCTACAGAGCGCATGGACGGTTGGGATTCTAGTTCCTCGTCTCCATTTATGATATATAGGAGCTAGATTACAGTACGTCTTGCAACTACAGAGCGCATGAGCAGTAAAAAATCTGGACCCTATTTACATTTTTATTTTTAAATTTTTTATTTGACAATGAAGTTTAGAGTTTAAGTCATATCTCAAAAACGAAATAAAAAACAAATTTATAAAATTAGAATTTCGATAACAACAAGTCTTGCAGCTACTGAGCTCATGGACGGTTGAAATTCTAGACCCCATTTACTAAATTTGGAGATAGAACAATGGGGAGTGTAGTACCAAAGCTGTTTAATTTAATACCTGTTGAAAACCATGAGGAAAAAAACCTTAAAACTTTAAAAAATTTAAAAAAAATGTTTTGTAACCCGCAGACAAGCTTCAGCTTTGCCGGAACAAAAATACAATTATGCATGTTGCTTATCTGTTAAAATAAACAAAACTTTTTTTTTTTTAAATCCTTTATTAATGCGTTTGGGAATCATATAACTGAATTATTTTATTAACATTCTAGGCAAAACCGGGAATATTTTTCAGTTTTTGTATTTATTCTTTGACCAGTGGGTAATTTTTTTTTTCGGTTTTTGAATTTGTCAATTTTTTGCAGACAATGACTTAATTTAATCCCATATGATAGTGGAGACAGTTTAAGAAAAGTCAATATGGAATTCTAGACAGACAAATCATTCTTGGACAATGTGTAAAGTGGCCTCTTACACCAGCCAAAGACAGATCAGAAGCCTTATAAATGCCTAGACTTCCATATTTCCTTACCTAAAATGTATTCCACATTTTTATTTTCTATTATTCAGGAAACATACAGTACAGTTACAAAGTTCAATATTTTACACAATTAGACTTAATTCTAATGGACCAGTGAAGTTTCCATATTAAAATAAATAAAATAGTATAACTAACTAGTGAAATCTGTTCCGTGCTTTATGATAATTGTATAGAATTTCTTTTTTACCAACGTTTTGTTGCAAAGTGGCGTGTATAAAATAAAAGATTTCAATCTACATGTGTTGTCCGGAGTTTTATTAGAAACTTAATTGGCTTTAATTAAATAAAAATACAACGAATAAATAATATTTGAACCCCAGAGTAATAATGCGTCAACCTATAGAAAAGTCCAATCACTATGTTTCATAGAACGCAAGCGATGTTGGTTAGCAACAAATTGGTTTTTGAAATCGATTTTGATTATTATACCATGATTTACATTGATTTTTGGCATTTATTGTCCCGACATAAAACTAGTATATAAGGAAAAAATACGCATTCATATATTTTCATTAGACATTACCTCTTTATAAGACCACTGTAGAGAAATTATCTAAATATAACGCTATTCAGTGTTCAAAACCCGTTTGTTATCCCTGTCATGCATCATTAATTTTCCAGGAAAACGCCCTTATTTCTGTGCGTTACAAAGGGTTTCTTAAATGTTTAACGTTGGTTCGCTTTTGATGAATAAAGTAAAAGGATCAGGATTTATACGATGTCCTTTGGCCTAGGGCTTTGAAAAATCGTTGAGAAATGATAACGAGAAAAGCAAGAATGGAATTGGCATTACTTTCTGCCATCGCTTAGATGTACAATTGTTTAGATTATCTTTAAAGTCAATCGAGATAAGAAGAATTTTTGCTGTTTTTTAATTATATTCTTGCAAAAATGATAAATAACCTCAGAGTAATAATCCGCCTAGCAATAGAGGAGCTTAAACGTATGAAAACCATTCTATGACTATTCGGTATTAAGTTAGCTACAGTTTGCAGCAAAACAATGGGCCGTACTCAGATCGAAAATTTTCAAATGGATATCAATTAGCATTGTACCTGTGTATTTATTACTGCAGGGTTATTCGAATTTATTTTTTCCACAATTCGCCTATATTTATTTTGTAAAATTGAAAATACATTTGAATGTTTATTTTTTTATTTATTTTATTCACAATATACTTGTTTCATTTATTGAGACATAAATCCCAACTCCATGGAACCAAAATAATGTGTTGAGTTTGTTTGTTTGTCCGTCACATCTCCGAAACGGCGAGTCGTAGCGGCTTGAAATTGGGACAAGTCATTTTAGATGCGATTTCAAGGTTTACATTACTATTTTTGTAGAAAATTTTAATCGACCTTTAGTCGATAAAAACTCAAACTTTTTATGGATGCCTAGTGCGGCCCCGACATATTTCTTGATTTCAACTGTCATTATCAACAGTAAACATACTTTAATTCACAAATTTATTTCCTTAATTGAGTAAAAATAGTATCTGAAGTAAATATGTTGATATTAGGAAAGTTTTTAAGCAACATAATATACGTGTCGGGAAAATAAATGCCAAAAATGAATGTAAATCATAGGAAAATATTCTAAATTAATTACCTGTAAAACCTGACTCTTTTAACAACTTTGACGCTCCTACTGCTGCAACCAAACATACTGCAATTCACCATAGTCGATTTTTATTTATTATCACGTAAATATTCAAGTTATTTACAAACAAAGCCAAGCACAGTGACAAAAGCATCTGATAGAACCGTTAGGCCTATGTTGTCAAGCAAAACAAAATGCCCGCCAATTTGTTGCTTACCAACATCGCTTGCGTTCTATGAAACATAGTGATAGGGCTTCTATATAGGTTGACGCATTATTTCTCTGATGAAATAACTATACAGATGCCCATGATCTTCTTGCTAAGGATAAGTCTTACTGTGTCTCACCGTAACTTGCGTACTAATGCTGTCTTTGCTATGAGAAATTTGAAAACAACGTCCGATTCTTTTCCAAAATCTTACTTAACAGTACAGTCGATGTGTTTCTACAGCAAAGGAAATAATTTTAGTAGCAAGCGTTGTTATCACTTCTGATTTGAGATGATGCCATATCGGCTTAGATCATGCCACAACTATTGTACTTTCAAATTAATTTTAAGATTGTTTAGGTTAAGTTAATTCAATGTTTTATGTAATTAATGCCAGTCTATTGGAGCTTTCGTAAGTCTGTTAATGAGGTAATTTTTTTATTTAAAACTGAATAGCAACCAAAAATTAAATGAGTCTTAAAACTATGCATATATTCAAATTCGAATTCAAATTATTTATTAACAAAGTAACATAACAAAAAACAAAGGATTTAAGACGTTAAGTTGAAACTTTATATCAAACCAAGAACCCTTGAGCAATGGTTCGACATTATTGAGTTATAATACTCTCTAATAGCAAGAGTATTTGCCTCTTAAACATAGTTTCACTAATGTGAAAGATGTCGATCTCCAAAGTGATAATGTTCAGCTGCTTGACTGCTCTTCCAATCGGCATGACCAGAGGCAGGTTGGTTCTGGAAACCGGGAGGTAAAACAGTTTGTGCTGACGCTGTCGGAGATAGCCATCAGGAATATAAAAATTGATACTCTCTAAAATGGCCGAGTTATCGATGAAACCCCTTAACAGTCTGAAAAAATGGGTCAGTGTAGACCCATCCCTTCTAAGTTGCAAACTATTGGTCCCAAGCATACCCAAGAGAAAGCCAGTGGGATAGAGCCACGGATAACTACCATATATGAAGTATGAAACGATGTACGATCGATGCATAAAAAATATCGACTAGTATTATCGACAAAATCAAGAAAGGAGTTCTACGTTAGATCGGACATTATTGTTAAACGAATATACGGCAAAATGCCAATGTTGATAGATGTAGAAAGCATACACGACTGAAAAATAAATGGCATGACTAAATCCAACAAATACTTGAGGATGGACATGTCATAAGTCATTATTTCGTCCATGACAGGATGAATGAATGTACATAGAGTAAGCGAGGTCAAACGTACCCGTATCTTTTTATCAAGAAACCAATTTCATCATTATGAATATCCCACAATACACCTTCACCATACTTTTTCAACAAAAAAAACACATAACCAACAAATTATACAAAAACATTGTTTTCAATGTTTAAAATATAAATTTAAGAACAAAAATTTATTTACAAGTAAATTAAATAGATCAAGTCAAAGGAGGAATCGTGTGTTAGAAATACCACATTGTAAAACAAGGCTCACATAGAGACATGCATATTTTATAGGCCCAAAAATGTTTAATTATTTTTTTAGTGATAAAATTTCATTGATTCCAAACTTTCAAAATTTTCATTCTTTTAAAAAACACGCACTATCCCGAATTCAAACTAAAGATATAAACTCTTTTTTTCAATGAAATATTTTGTTGCCCTTTCATAGTAAGGTATATAAATATATATTTTTTTAATATTTTTTATTTCCTTTTTTAATAACCATAAAAAATACCATTTGATCTTTCACAGAATATTTTATTTTCTCTTTCTTATGTTGCACAAAAATAATACTTTGAAAAAAAACTAATTTGTTTTTTAAAAAATTTTCTTAGTTCTAAATATTTTTTTAAATATGCTAATATGTGTTCTTGCCTATACTGATCATCGTGGTTTCAGAAGTGACAGGGTTTAAAGAATCCCTGTATTTCTATATCTATATCCATATCTTTATCCATATCTATATCTATACCCGTACAAGCACACATACATATCCATACACACATATATACTTATGAATACATACATATTTATGAACATATATATTAACATATATAAATAACCATGTCAATATTACGTATTTATATTCCTGCCTTACATATATCCATATTTACAAATATTCAATTTTATTAAAATATAAACTCCTGATCGAATATCCAGTTTCTTATTTTGCCCTTGTCACTTTTGGTAGTGCCATTTCTAAGATTGTTTGGTAACACATTAAACACAACTAGAACCACATATTTCAGAGTTCTTTTTCCATATTTGAGGCTTGTTTTTGGAATCACTTAACCTTCATTTTGTGTGAATTTTGTATAATATATATATATATATAATATTTATTATATTTTTCTTATGTTCGTAGTTTACTAGAATTTTCTTCACCTGTCTGGTCTCCTTATTATAAAATTCATTCCTGCAAAATTGAAAGAATTCCAAAAATGTTTATAAAAAACTTAAACCGTAGATTACATCTCAATTTTCCAGATTATCGCCAAGCGTGCGTTTTTCATAATATCCAAACTCTCGCTGATAGACGAACCACAGCTGATATAGTGTTACTCACCAACATAATATCTGATAAAATAGATTCCCCCGAATTGGTTAACCGCATTCATCTTAAGGTACCACAGAGACAAACGCGTTATACACAACTTTTCCACATACAGAACAAATTCGTCAAAAAACGCTACGATTAACCGTATTATGGATACGTATAACAGGAAATTTAACGAAATAGATATATTTACCAAAAATATTAAATTTATCAAAACTGCCATAGGTAATAAATTGTCTTTGTCCGCATCCTCCTCTCCGTTGCTCTCTATCCCTGAACATATATAAGTTTTATAGTGAGAAGATCTTTAATATAATTATGTATCCCCGTACTGCGGGCCAACTGTTTGTGACACCTGATTTCTTATAATCCGAATCATTTCTATTAAACTTATATGTTAATCTTATTTATATATTATGTAGGTGCATATAATATGCATTTGTGTGTTCGTTTTGAATCAACGTTCGCGTATTGTCAAACCTTATTTTATTGTTGTCATTATTTCGTATTTACTGCATTTTGTGGCTACCTACTGTATTGTATAGGACTCGTCGCACATTATTCATTCGATGTGTATCAGTTAAATTTAAAAAATAAAATGCTTTTTTTTTTTTAGAATACGGTTTTGAAATTTAACATACTAAAAAAAAAAAAAAAAACAATTTATATCATTTCGTCATTTGAATTTTAACAAAAAGGTTTCTCACTTTTTACTAAGCTCTTTATTGTACCATTTTTAATACAATTTACAAGTTTTAAGCAAATATATTATTTTCATACTTACGCACCCATACACACGCACCCTCTCCCTCTTTCATTCCCACACGCACATGTATCCTCTCCCTCATTCATTCACGCATATACACGTTCACATACACATGAATACAAACGTCACACAAATACAATTACCAAACTTCTTTTCTTATATATTACGTGTCATTATATTTACAGTGGATTTTTTAATTGGCTTTAGAATTGTTAAGATTTTTCTAATTATTTTGTTAATGTAATAGCTGTAAAAATCCCAAATAATATGAAATAAATAAATAAATAATAACCATGTTCTAATATATTTTTGAATGTATCACTTTTTCCTTGTTCCAAAATGATACAGAGCCACAGAATTCCTCGAACCGGCAGCGCCTTAATAGATTTATATAGTACACATTTGTTACTCCTTATTTTGTAAATATCATAAGAGACTTTTATTTAAACGATGGAATACTGTGAACTCAGTATCATTCTTATGTTTGTGATTGTTTCCTTATTCAAATGCGGTTTTAATTATTTAAAAATATAATCGCCGCTTGTGAATGTCGGCAGGCACGAGAGTAAAAAAATCTAAAATTCCTGTATATTTGTACGAACACCCGGACTGAAAGAGTTCATTTCACATTGGTTTCAAAGCCATACAAGCTTCATAATCAAGAAATAATTTATTAATTTTAGTTATAAGATTAATTACCTCAATACCTATTAGATTAAGTTCTCAGTGGACACTGTTCACATTGTAAAATAATATAATACACATTAATAAATTAAACCTTGATAAGGAAACTTGTTTAACTTCAAAACCGGTCGAAAATAAAATATGTATGAAGTGCACGTATTACAACAGAGATGAAAAACGTTTAAGAAAAAGGACTATTAGAAATAATATAGGAATTTATATTACTTTTAACATTTACTGTCCCGACACGTGTATTATGTTGCTTAAAAACTTTCCTTATATCAACCTATTTACTTCAGATACTATTTTTACTCAATTTAGGAGATACATTTGTGAATTAAAGTATGTTTACTGTTGATAATAACAGTTAATCACGGGCAATATGTCGGGGCCGCACTAAGCATCCATATTAAGTTTGAGTTTATCGAGTAGAGGTCGATTAAAGTTTTCCTCAAAAATAGTAATGTTAACCTTGAAATCGTATCTTAAATGACGTATCTAAATTTCAGGCCGCTACGACTCGCCGTTTCGGAGATGTGACGGACAAACAAACAAACGAATTTATTAAACTTCTTAGATTTTCACGGCCGTTAAGATGCACAAAAAGTTTTTCTGGGTTACTATGCCGTGTGTCGTTCGTGCTTTTTATTGACGTTTCGGATCGCGTTACAGCGTCCATCATCATCAAAAAATAAACACACACATGTATTTTCAGTTTTATAAAATAAATATAGGCAAATCATAGAAAAATAAATTGGAATAACAAATAATAATAACAAATTATAATTACACAGTTACATATTTAAAATTATTTACAATGCAAATTAATATCTATTTGGTAATTTTTTGACATGAGTACGGCCTCTTGTTTTGCTGTGAACTATAGCTAACTTAATACCCAATTGTCAAATAATGGTTTTCCTACGTTTAGGCTCCTCTATAGCTTGGCGTGTTATTACTCTGAGGTTAAAACACTTTTTTAAATAAATATTCAATGTCAACTATGCCGGGAATCGAACCCGAGACCTCTTGCATGGTGGGCAAACACGCTGACCACTACACCACGTGGCCAACTAAATACAACTTTTTTTTAAAGGAATAACCCGCTAAATCTCTATTTAGAGGCTTGTCAGCATGTGGAATAGAGGGGATATGAATGAAGGTAATAAAAAATTAATTAAATTATTTTCAAACTTTCGATTGTGTTCATTTAATCCTTATAATATGAGTATATACTCAAATCTAGCAATAAAAAAACCATTGCTGGGTTTTGCTCACGTACTATAAACTATAATTATCTTTCTAGGGTTAGTTGAAAACTCACGGTGAAAGTCTGTCTTGTCAAAACAAAATTATGAAAATCAATGGACTCGACATTCTTTTACGCCTTCGTCTTTGGTTCAATACAAGTAATTTTCGTTATCGTGTGATAAGCCAAATGACGAACTTTTCTGTTATGACGAATATCACTCGTTCGTCTTTGTTCGAGAATTCTAATCGTTCACGGAAACCTGCCTACGATCTTTTATTTTTCTTCCCAGATTTATATCCAGGACTAAGCTTCCGTGTTCCTTGAAACGGTTTAGAATATCAATTGGGAAGGCAATCTTGTTAGCCTCCAAGTATTTGTTAGAAAAAGGTCGTAAAAATATTGCGTATTCACTGTTTTCACATTTTAAATCTAATATAAGCAAATTAAATTCAAAGAATCACAAAAAAGATTTGGATTGTAGAGATTTTGAAAATATATTTTTCAATGGAATTCTATAATATTTACTTTTATTTATTTCGACGGCTTACGCCTTTGACAAAGTATTAATTAATATTTCATATTGAAAAACAACTATAATGAAACAAAACACATGTACACAAGTACAGAAAATATAGATTTATAAAATGAAATCAGCAGAAAATAAATAAAAAATAAAGGAAAATTAAATAAGAAATTAATACAAAGGTATGCAGAAAATTAACAATTATTGAAGAGTTTAAATATAAAAGTATTGAAGTAACAGAGGCGATGTATCATAGTATAAACAGTAAAACAAGTGTAACACTTAAAACATTTTTATAATTTGGAAAAGAAGTGATAAAAAAGTAATGATTTTAATTTGGATAAGATAAATGAAATAAATCTAAGTTTCCATGTTTGCTCGCTTACATGTGGAGCCATGGAATAGGTGAGTACTGAGCATAGTTTAAACTATGCAAATCAACAGCAAAATAAGTATTTTGTCTCGTCCCACGCTGTCTCACATGAAAATTTTTTACAATTTAAAAGTTCGGGACTGTCGAAAAATGTTATTTAATAACTTGAAAAGCAGCACTTAATCTGAAATTTCCCGTCTATCAGTAATACATATTAATTTTGATGCCAGTGTGATTTCAAATATTTTCTTAAAGAAAGAAAACAATATGAAATACCTTTTTCTTGGTCGTATACAATTTAATAAACTGCCCAATGACCTTAAAAATGAAATGTCGAGTGGTAAATCTCTCTAAGACCAGAAATGAAGACCTATTTCTTGAATCTTTTTGAAAGTGATAGTTTTTAGCTCAGTTTCTGTGAATAGTCTATATATTGTGTTTTAGGTTTAAATGTTTTTCTTTTCTTTTTTTAATATTTAGTTCACAGAATGTTTAAATGTTTTTATTTTCTTTTTTAATATTAATTTCACAGAATGTTTAAATGTTTTTCTTTTCTTTTTTAATATTAAGTTCACAGATTGTTTGAATGTTTTTCTTTTCTTTTTTAATATTAAGTTCACAGATTGTTTGAATGTTTTTATTTTCTTCTTTAATATTAAGTTCATAGATTGTTAAAATTTGTTTAAATTTTTATTGTTTAAATGTATACTATGTATTATTACAAGAAATGTACTATTTTTTTTTATGTACCGTCCCAAATGAGTTTTCTCGTACAACTCCTGGGAATATGATATCATGATATTCATGTCTTATATGTTTTATTAATAAATAAAAAATAAATAAAAAAAGCCAAATGCCGCTTATATAACGCTTGCATAATACCTATTCTCCTATAGGGATTTATGTGTTTTATCGTAAAAACAATGTATTTTTATTTCTTCATTTATAATACAGCACAAGTGCCTTTTACATTATAAAATATTTTTTAAAAATGAGTTAGTAAGATATACAAAATTTAAAAAATCAACATTGAAACATGGGCATAAAAAGAAAAAGAAAAATTAATTTATATACGTATATGTATGTTAGCATACAAGATATAAAAAAAGGCGGTATATATGAATATAAAATGAGTTAACACAAGATCGTTAGCATAAGTAGATTTTGCAAATAATTCGTTAATCGTTACTATAGAACATCATTTTTAAAATTGTTTAATTTTTTATTTATTTTATTATTTTGTTTTGCATTTTTTGTTTCTTTTTTATGTTATTTTGTAAACTTGCCAATCACAAGAGCCAGACTCTTTTTTGGCAAGTGCAACCTTAAGTGTTCCCTTTTTTTTCCTGAATGTATTGTTTATGTATGCTTATAAAGGTTTTTATTTAAAAAAAAAAAAAACATATAATATTAATAAAGAGATGATTTGAATTCACAGAGACTCGAGTTAAAAATGTCGACATGAGAGGTACATTCATTTCCTAGTCTGGGTATACGCGGTATAGGTGAGTGACAAAGATAGTTGTTTGAGAAGGGTGACAGTAATATTATAGATAATTTTGCCTAGTTCTACGTATTGGTATATTAAGAGTTTGTAACAATCGTATTTAATATTAGTGATTTTATATCAAAATTTTGGTCAGTTATTATTTCCTGCGATCCTTCAGAGTAGTAGGTAAAAAAAAATTAACAATGACTTGTAGTTTATTTGTTTTATAGGAATATGCAGTTTGTAATTAATGAATCTAAAAACAATTTCGTTGGACTCTTTCAACATTTTTATTGTGAATTTCGTAATGTATACTACGCTGACGGTAAAGGTGAAAGTGTATTTTAATATATGCATGTTAGTGTAGCGAGTGTCTTGACGAAGAGACGGGTACGTCTTGAAACCGGTAAACATAAAATGTCGGTAAGTTGTTAAATACCAATATTTTCTAACATCAATTAAAATGTTTGACGACAAAGTTAACGCTTTAAACATAAATAATATTTGGCCATTTAACACTCTCTGTAACATTTACTATTTTGCCCATGCTTACACATCCACAATTTTTAACTCTTCCATCTATTGACTTCTACTATTCTGACTATTGTTGCAACAAATGTTGGCATAAATAACTCCCTAGGGAGGAAATCCAGCCTGTCTAAAAACATTTGGACATACTCAAAAATTTTTTTTGTAATAAAATAAATAAAACAACTTTGTTTTTAACCACTAATTTTTATTTTTCACCGACCGGTTTCAAAGCAAACAAGCTTCTTTGTCAAGGTTTACGTAACTAATGAATTGATTCCTTTTTATTTTATTTCTATCATGTTCACTAAATACTACACGTGGACCCAATAAATCAAGTGTTTTTTTTCTTACACGGGTGGTAATCTGATATCATTATTTCCGAAGTAAGCCAGGAGAGGACTAAAAAAAATATTGTTTATTTGGTTAAAAATTATTGTTTTCTTATTATGAATCGCTTTTTTAATTTTTAAGATTTCTAAGTTGTCTAATTTTAATATTTTATTTTCAACATGAAGTACTTTTAATCCAGTGTCTTTATTGAAGTTATGATTATTTTCTATCAGATAATTTGCGAATTCAGAAAATGATTATTATTTAAGCATCTTAAATGTTCTTTTACTATGATATTAAAGTTTCTTTTAGTTTTCCCAATGTAGATTGAATCGCAATCATTACAATTTAATTGGTATATTCCAGATTTATTATATTTATGGACTTTGTCTTTGTGATTTTTTAACAATGATCCTATATTATAAGTTGTGTAGAAAGCCGGTTTAATGTTTGATGGTAGGAAATTTGATAATTGTTTTGAAAAAATGTCATTTTTAAAAAGAATCCGCCTCCATCGTTTACGTGGGTTTGCTTTATTTACTGTGGGAGTCGAATATAAATATTTGTTTATACGTTTGCGTTTTTGCTTTTGATTTAATATTTTATCAATTAAGTTCTCATTATATCCATTATCATTAGCAATCTGTTTTATTGTATTAAGTTCTTTTTTAAAATTAATATCATCTAGTGGAACGTTAATAAACCTATTTTTTTAATATTTGATGTTCTTTATTCGTTCAAATGCATCTTTTTAATGTACCTAATAGGCCAACGGGGCATCATATTTATTTAAGATATACTAGTATCTCTTAGTCAAATTTGCACATTAGTTCTCTATTCCCGAGAATTCACTCTCCTGGGGAAACATACACGTATTATGATAAAAAAATCGATACACTTGTTTCAACTTTAAAGAATTTTATGAACAAATTCTTCTTTAAAAAACGTAATAATAATTGTATTTCATATATTTTTATTTGTTGTTTTTTTTTAATTTTAAATTGTATACTATTTTTATATTCGTCTAATATATTCATTACTTTTGTATACGTTAAAGCCTATGGGACGTTGATAAATAAATAATAATAATTCCGTAAATCACTCTCATTTATAGTGGTCGGCACCAGAAGTACATTATAAACGGCTCATTCTGCCTCTTGCGACAAATGTTTTATTTATACCTTCAGTAAATTTAAAATATTAAAATGAATTTTTAAATAGCTAAAAATGTTTATTTTATTTTTTAAATATTTATTATTGAACAGATTGCATAACCTGTTTATATGTGTATTTTTATAAAATGATTTTGGCAAGAATGATATTAATTATGGCGTGTATAAATATATTCGCCCACGATATTATGTATGGTAGACTTGCACGATAAATTATCATGTGTTCGTAGACGAGTTTTACAGCAGGGAAGATTCCATTTTGTAAGGCAATGAACTGCTTGAAATACAACGCATATATATTATTACACATTTGTCTGTCAATCAAAACATAATTTTAATGTTTTGGATGCACTTGCTACCTCATAATAACCATTGTCTTACCTGCATCTTATTCTAGTTTTTTTATTTTACAAAAATAACACAACACAAAATTAAGATATTTCAGGGGTTATTAAGTGGGCCTTAAATGTTTACCTAGTTTCAATTACCAATAATTCAATAATTGTAGAACTTTCAAATGTTTTATTTACTTTTTCAAAAACAATAATAAATGGAAATTTTAATAATATCCAAGTTTTAAAAATTATATTGTAGAAGTGAGTTCCACCAACTTGTTTACATTGTTTAAGGCGGATTAGCAAATTCTCAAAAAACACGTCGAAAAGTTGCCCGTGGGGTGGCGTTAATTTCCCATACAATGTTTTGTTTTAAGTGATTTTTTGTTGTTGGATTGTCTTCATAGACTTTTTATTTTAAGTATTCCTACAAAAAATAATCACACGGGCTGAGATCCGGGCTCCGTGGAGGCCACTTAATATCTCCTCCTCGTGAAATGAGTTTCCCGGGGAACATCTCATTCAAACAGTCGTAGATCAGTCGATTATTCAGCTTCAACTCTCGCATCAGTTAAAGTTTGTAGGCTTTTAGGTGTTGACCGTGGCGTAAAATTCTTCGTTAAGTGGTCCTCTTGTTGTTTAAGGCTTGACTTTTTTTGCAAGTTAATTGTTGCGAATTTTCCCTTATTGATTCACTAACACGTTGAATAACTTCTGGTGTCTTTGCCGACGTCGGGTTGCCTTCATTCATTATTCTTACTGTTGAACCGGTTGTCTTAAAATTTTTTATCAATTTCCAAATAGACTTTACGTTTGATGTTTGACTGATGTCTTGTAAACCGAAATGAGCCCGGTACATTTGTCTCGAAATCGTTACGGAATAATTGTTTACGTAATATGTGCGATAACAAAACGCGCGCTGTTTTTCCGTGAATGGCTCTATAGCGACTAAAAATTCCACAAAATAGCTTACCTAACGCTACCCTTTGTTCCGCGCTCGCCTTACATATTAATTTTATTTAAATACGTTACAAACCGCGAACACAGTAAAGGCTCACCCTGTATTACGATAAGATGTCAAATCAAGGGGGCAATCACAAAGGGTATCTTCATCGGTACATACGGAGACGGTATATTTAACTCCTGTACTGCTATCTACTTCGGTATGATCTACCAATTCGTCATCTTTAAATTATATGAATCCGACCAATAAATGACCCCGAAAATTAGGTCCGCAATCCTTACCTTATTAAAATTACAAATAATGCTTATTTATTTTTAAAAAAAGCTTTTGTGAAAAAAAAAGTAACAATAGGTAAGAAACCTTGCGTTAGACTAAATGAGTGTTCGGCATTCGATTCCCTACTTTGGTTTATTTTACCAATTGCCTGCACTAAATTGACCATGTATGATATTACCTCTTGTGTGAGTTCTTTATTACCTATCACCGATGGGATGTCGCAAAGGTCTTCACCCAGGCTTCTGCATCGCGCCTCCAGTTGATGTCTTTGAAAACTGAAAAGGGGGCAAAGCATCAATAGTTTGATGTTGATACTCCAACCAATGCAGCGTATCTTGATCATCTATGACAGGAAAATACGAAGATAAGATACGTTTAAAGGGCCAGTTCAGGAAGAATGAAATATTACAGATATAACCACCTCATGAAGAAGAAAAAACACAAATACCCAAAAAAGGTGAGTTGTAGTATTCAATAATAATAAGAGTTAATACCTTGCTTATAATGTACAAGGTTTATATTTCACCAGTGGATTCAATTTCCAGGATATATATCTAAGACGTGTTAGAAAATGGAGGGAACTTTGGCAATGGACCTTGACAGGAACTTCTCCGCATTTGTTAAATGAAAAAAAAACACAGAAAACTCATTTAAGAGAAGCCGGACTTTTGATAGACATCAGTTGGCCTTCCGTTTCACTTGAAGAGATCACGGCCTGTTATCATTTATTGTCATTATTACCGGTCATATCTTTACCATGAAAGATACAACCTCTTGTGATGAGTTTTTGTTACATTACGGATTGGATGTGCCTTAGATCGTCACCAACGCTTCTACTGTTATGCCTATCGACGCTAAAAAAGGGGCAATGCATCAACAACGGGGGAACATCTAGAAGGGTTTCATTATCACATAAAAAGCAGTTGATCTCGGAAAGTTTAAGACGGTGCAGGTAGATTATACTCATCATCATCATTCCCTTTCCGCACTCAATGGTACATAGAGCACTGAATTGGTACACCAATCGCAGTGTATCTTGATCATTTTTTGTTACATGAAGGTAAAATGATCAATCTTACGCTTGAGGTTCCAGTCCAGGGACTATGAAATATTTTGATTTGAAAACACCCTTACAAATAAATATTTCCTTTTAACCATGCCGGGAATCGAACCCGAGACCACTTGCACGGTAGGCACTGACTATTTAACCACGAGGCTGACAGAGTAGCCGCATAAACCCGCCAAAATAACATTAATTAACACAAGAATTACTACGGGCTAAAATTAAACTCATACCGAATACAAACAGAACGGTTTAAAACGGTAGTAAAAGTTAATAAAGTCATTTGGCAATATTAAATACACGAAGACTGGGGTACCCCCGGAATCCATTCTGCGTCCATTATTGTGTCTTACTTACTTCTCATCAATGTCAAAATTATTTGAGAATGCCAAACATTATATTTACGCCGATGACACGCCACTTGTAATTTCTCACTGACATTCATCTTTTGCGAAAAATCAATTGCAAAAAGACTGTAATTCCTTATTTAAATTATCGCATGATATGGGTTTTAAAATAAATGCAAAAAAAAACAGAATTATGCATGTCAGATTTCCTTATATGCCAGCACAAAATCAAATTAATTTAGTATCTCTTTCAACTGTCTTTATAATGCCTGTCCGTTAATGCTATTTTATGGCTGAAATTCTAGATATCGGTTTGATAGTAACTACCAGAAAAGATATATACATATACAATACAAGGCTGGCACAACGTAAAGGCTTTTCAGTACCAAGATTTTTAAACAAGAATGGCCAAAGAACACTTCTTATACAATTCCTAAAATTTTCAGTAAGATTCCTTAGCAGACCTTAAAAGAAAATGTTGAAAAAAATACTTCAATAGCTTATATGGAACAAGGCTTTACATTGATATGTTTTTAATGTTAACAGTCATTTATTTAAATTTTTGTAAATATATTTTGTGTAAAAAATACGTACGCTTTTAGTTCGTAATGATGTTTATAAAACTTTTAAACTTTAAAATATTTCTTTTTTTTTCTTTGTTAAGAAAAAATAAGAAACCGGCTGACAAGCCGATTTTGCGGTTGAGTGCATTTTATCCCTTTTATATTTTCTGTTCATCTTTATTTTTTTTTTAAATTTTGGTTTCCGGCACTACTCTTTACAAAAATGACACGGAACGTACCTGCTGCCAACTGCGACACGATATTTGTATTTGTATTTGTATTTGTAACTAGTACTTCATCGATTTCTACAAAGCACACAATTTACCCTTAAAATAGCTTGCAATGGTAGCCGAAATGTTGGAATGAAAGCAAGAATGAAATGAAAAAATATGCATATTGAAAACAGTGACCACGAAATTCTGCGCACCCATATGAATAAAACGATTTTAAAGTAAGGAAGGTATGAACCTTTGAGGCAAGCATAATATGTATGAAACTTGGTATGTTGTTAACGCTTTCTAAAGAATTTCATATTTTCACAAGTGTTTTATCTTCCAAGAGAATATTCGCATCTGCTCGGTAAAATTTTAGCAATAACGAGGTAAACAATGAACTCATAATAGAACTTCATTGTTTTCGTTCATTGTCCTAATCTTTACCATAATCTTTACATATATCTAGGTCACTCTTTTTCGAGAACCCGTTTCAAAACATTTTCTAAACGAATAGCACCTCAATTGTTTAATATTTCACAATTTTAAATTGTGCAAAAGTTCTTTATTATCATGTTATATTAATTCAACTGTCACACTTTATTTCCCTGTTTGTTATTGATTGGCAGTTTTTTAATTTTAATTCAATTTATTTGGGAAAAAAGCAGCATTTTTCTTACATGCAATGTATGAAGAAAATATGAGATTTAGAAAATGAAATGAAAAAGGAAAGTCGAAATCAATTGATTACGTCATAATAACCCAGTAATAAAATTTAATTAAATTGTAATCAATTAAGAAATGTTAGAAATTGCTGATAAAAAAAATCCAACTTAAACTAGCCAATGACAGTTCATAAGCCCTGTAAATGGCTAATATTAACATATTACTACAGAGATGAAGAACATTTAAGAGACGGTAATATAGAAGTCCATGCACATACAGGGCTTAAGTGGCCACTTTACACACAGTGTAACATTGTTGATAAATCCACCTAGTCCATAAAAAAGTATAGAAATAGAAAAAATAACATTTTCAGGCGTTGCCTAGTGCGTAGGTGAAATAATTCAATGAGATGAATCTCACCCGCATAAATAAAGGTTTCAGCTCTTTTACTTCACAAACATCAACAGATGAAAGAATTGAAGGAATATAGATGTTCAAATATGGGCAGAATGGTGAATGTTACACAGTGTGTAAAGTGGACACTTAAACTAGCCATTGACAGGTCATAAGCCCTGTAGATGCCTGGACTTCCATATTACCTTATCTTAAATGTTTTTCATCCCTGTTGTAATATCTTAATTATCTATTCTCTTCTACAAAATGTTCTTCATCGCTGTTGTTGTAGTATAATTATATTAATTTTGATAACTTCCAAGTGGCTTTAATCCGGTTCTTGTTCACAATAATTTGGACAAATCAAAATATTGTTGATAAAACAAGCTGATCTACGAAGCAAAAAAAAAGTATTTTGAAGACTATTTATTAGACAAAAAAAGCGAATATTAAATAGAGTATGTTAATAGTTATTATTTAAATGCAATTCCATTGATAGTAATTGATAGTAGAGAGACTCAATTTTTTATATATTTTTTGTGATGATCTTGTATGTATTTATGAGGATACGCGACGTCCGACAGTATGTAAGTATCACATAATGTAAATACCGATAAGGACACGCGAAATGGATTTTAAAAAATAAATTCTATTTTTAAAATCATTAACAATATTGTGGAGAAAAGTTTTTGTACACAATTAAAAAAAAATGTGGTTAAAAATATGTCTTTACATAAACACGACATGTTTGGCCTTGACAATAGTGCCGTCAAGATTCATGACGATGTTCTATTTTAATTTCAACGGTCACAAACAAAAATTCAAAATTTAACCGAATCCTGACGTATTAAGGGCGTGGCCAATGCAAAGAACCGTTTTCACGGAACTTGTTGGAAAAAATGTGAACATATTTTTTATGATACTAAGTACGAAAAAAAAAATTTCTTTCACCCCATAGTATTTAATAAATCCTTAATTATTTTAAATTGTAAAAAAAAAAAATATATCCAAATTTTGATGAATAGGAATTTTTACATTGTTTTTTGTCACTCTCTCTCAAATGCCTCCCCGATACTGTGTAAAAAAGACAACTGCACGTCGGACTGATTACACCAGTGGGGTTCAAGTCCTTTGATCGATGCCACCACACATACGTGCTAAATAATTTCACCTGAAATATAGTGTAACGACTCCAAGGTATAATAAAAACTTAATAATATAATAAAATCCTATATACGAGATTTTTATGTGTTAATGTAGGTGTGAGTAAGTACATTACAGGAACAATTTTGTGGATTTAATTTGAAATTGTAGCGGTCTCAATAAAACTTTTTAATAACAAATACCTCTCGATCCATAAAAAGCGTCGTGAAATCTATTTTATGGAAGATTTTTGTACAATATCTATTCGAGGATGACGATAAAATCTTTCCTAGTGGCGAGTAATGGAAATATTAACGATAAAGCGGCTAATAGAAAGATCTGGGATGATGCAACCACCAGAAATCTTTTCACAAGAGCCGAAGTTAATGAAAATTTAATATCAGCGAAGGCGTCAAAGGGTTGAAAGTTCATTAGAGCTTTTCTGCTAAAAGCACCAATTAATTAGGCATTTGCGAGAGGGGTTATAAATTTCCAGGTAATTTAAAATGCAGGCAGACATTTTGTGCATTATAAAGCACTCTATAGACGAAGAATTTTAGTTTGCACAGAGTTCTTTTGCACACTTGCTATTCTACCACGTTCCATACTAAGACAGCTATATAAGACTTTTACAATGTTTTTAATGGTTTTGCTCCAAGATAATTATTATTTAAAAGTCAACTTATTAAATCGTATAAATTATCATCGCAAAAAACTATTTTCATTTTTTGTCGTTTTTTTTTCACCTTAAATGAAATATTTACGTTCTCATGATTTACCCAAATATTTACTTTTTAATTATTATTTTGGATAAATTATAAAGCGCCATTTTTGTAATTAAATACCTCAAGGGCGCTTTACATAGTGATTTTATTGTTAAATAAATTTAATTGAAGCTTTTAAATTTGAAATTTAATTTAAACAATTTACTTTGTTGTCACATGCTACGAATTTATTCAAATGATTTAGAGAAAAAGTGGGTATTAAGTTTTTTCCGAAACATCACTTCACTTTCACAGCCTTGCACCTCTGCTGGGAGAGCATTCCATGCCATAGGGTCTGCGACCGCAAATGATTTAGTGCGCTGTTTGCGTAGAGGTATAATAACTTATGACTTATGCAGTCCATTCTTACAATGGTAAATACAATTTCGTATAATAAATACAAGCACTCATAAAATACAATACAAATAAACAAATTTAAAGCTAGGACAAAAAAATAAAAATTACTACCTCAAGATGAGATCCGGTCCATCTTAGAGAATTTTTAAATCTGTAAAAACTTACACCAAAAAAGTCCAGATCTTGTCTCGAGTTTACAATACGACACAATCGGGACATTGGTGTATGTTAGCCATAGTTTGTGCTTTGTTGATCAAATTAACAATAAAAATTGTCAAAATAAAAACATTTAAAAAAAAAACATTCATTAATATAAAACTAATAAAAACAATAAACAAAATATGCATCGAAACAAGCAATGTAATCCATCAAAATTAAAGGAACACAATTAATATATCAATATAAAAACAAAATTTGTATACACTTCTTAAACCTAAACAATCCAGCTTCAAAAATGTCAATCTCTACGTTTTCAATGGTGATGTATAATCTGCACATTCTTGGATTGAAGGACACATTATTCTTAAATGAATCTGTGTGGAATGTTTTTGGGTTCCTTGAGGTATGACCATAAGGAACACAAGTTTTTATCGTACTTAAACAGCTCAAACTTTCCTGTGTACCATTCAAAATCTTATATAAATATAACCAGTCATTAACCCCTTTTCTAGTTTCTAAAGTTTTAAAGTTAAAGCGTTGGAGTCTCTTTTTATAACTATTTAGTGTGGAACCCAATTGACATTTCTGTGATAAAAATCTAAGATTTATTTTTTGTACAGATTCAACAATACATATATACTTTTTATAATCTGGATTCCAAATAGTTGATCCGTATTCCATTTTACTTCTTACAAGAGTTGTATAATTTTATAAAAGATTGATGGTTTTTAAATGATTTTGTTGTCCTATGGATGAATCCCAACACGTTTAATTATTTATTTTTTATGTCAGTTATGTGACTATCAAAAACAAATTTTGAATCTTAGGTAATTCCCAAATCACGAATTGTCTCCAAATTTTTTAACAAAATATTGTCTAGATAAAACGATTTTTTTTTTCACAAAAAATCTACGATGTATGCAAGAAAAGCGATTTGCTTATGAATGTTGATAAATCGAAAATTATGGTTCTCGAAAGGGATGAAAATATAACTTAATGTGGGATCAGTGTAAACGGAGATATTCTAAATCAGGTAGAAGAATTTGTGTACCCGGGAAGTATGTTTACTAGGGATGGAAAGACCAAGAAAGATATTGAAAGGAGGGTAAGTGCCGGGAACAGGGTGAACGGTGCACTGAAATCTACTTTGGCAGACAAATGTTTATCGTAGGAGGCTAAACTAGCAGTTCACAACGGAGTTCTAGTGCCAACTCTAATGTATGGGAGCGAAGTATGGAACTAGAAAAATGATGATGGAAGTAGGTTGAATGCTGTCAAAATGCGATCCGTGAAGTGTGTAAGGTTGAGACATGCATTATCGACAGAATCAAGAAAGGGGTGCTGCGATGTTTTGGACGAAAGAACGGCTTAAAGGATCTACGATGCGAATTATTTTTTTTATTTTATTTAGGAAACATACAGTACAGTTACATTGTTTTATATATTACACAGTTAGACTTAACTCTAATGGACCAGTGAAGTTTCCATATTATTAAATAATTATATGTAAGGTCATTAATGAAAGTAAAAAAAAGAGAACTAAAATAAACATCAATATAAGTTTAACATATTTCAACAGAGAGGGATTAAAAATTTGAGAAGGGAATATGGAAGTCTGGGCATCTACATGGCTTATGACCTGTCAATGGCTGGTTTAAGTGGCCACTTTACACACTGTGTAACATTCACCATTCTGCCTATATTTGAACATCTATATTCCTTCAATTCTTTCATCTGTTGATGTTTGTGAAGTTAAAGAGCTGAAACCTTTATTTATGCGGGTGAGATTCATCTAATTGAATTATTAGACTTCCATATTACCTTCTCTTAAATGTTCTTCATCTCTGTTGTAATATGTTAATATAAACAGCTCCCCAGGGAGTTGAATCCAGTCCTTGTCTACAAAAATTTGAACAAACTCAAAATATTGTTGATTAATATAAGTTGTTTAAAAATTAAAATTAAGGTAATAACATGAAGAAAATTTCTAAAAGTAATTAAAAGTAAAGAATCAAAATAAAGAATGAAAAACATGCTTAGACGTAAAAATTAATATTGATGGATGCAGAAAACGAGGAAGACCGAGAAAGACATGGCACGATCAAGTCCATCAAATACTTGAAGATGGACATGTCAAAAGTAGGAATAATCGGCGTGCGTGCATGAGAAGAAGTATGAATGTAGAGGAAGCGAGGTTTGTATGCCAAGATAGAGTGATATGGCGTTCTATACTTTCTGCCAACCGCTACAGGAAAACGGCGTGATGGTTTGTTTGTTTGTTTGTTTGTTTATCCAGTGATCTAGTGATACCTTAACCAGCTAACGACAGGTCATTGGACTTGTTAATTTCTAGACGTCCATAATTCCTTGCTGAAAAACGTATTTGTTCAAAAAATATTTCATTCTAATGTTTGTTTTCAAACACAATTATTGTATTACTCCCGGTAAAATTTTATGGCTTTTGTTTTTGTGGGTATAACAAGCTGAGAAATATATTGTTATATCAACCGCCCCTAGTTGTACAAAACTTTAAACACACCAGCTTAAGGGAGAGTGTATTATTTTAATCAAGTGGCATTGGCAAATTTACGATTATTACCAACGGAATTCAAATACATTAAATTTAATGAAGATATTTCACACATGTCCTTCGCCATACTGAACTTTAACGGAGAAACAAACGCTTGAAAGATTTTGAGCTTGTTGAGAAGTGATTTGCATTTAAGCTGTACAATTTAAAAAGGAATGATAGCATTTTATTGGTAAAATTCCAAATAAATAAGTCATTTAAATAAAATAAATAAAACAAAGTTGTTTTATTTATTTTATTATGATGAATAACCACAAAGTTAGTGCTTCAAATATAAACTTTACATTAAAATATTATTTAAGTTTTGCACAAGAAAAGAAAGAACATCGTTTAAACTGGGTTGTGGTCCCGTGGTTAGTGTAGCTGACTCGCGGATTAGAAGTCCGAGGTTTGAAACCCCGCTCTATCACAACATGGGCTTCATACAAGCCATTTAAAAATGCAGAATCAATTATTTGTTTGAATAATTCTCTTGTACGTAGCAAGTTGGAATTCAGAAGTAATGTTTGGTCACCCCATTGAAATTGAAACTGTACAGAAAAAAATTCTTCGTTCTTTGTCGTTTAAGTGTAACATGGGCAGAATACTTCAATGTTATGAAGAGCGCCTGGAGTATTTTAAAATTGAAAAGTTAGAAACTAGGAGACAAATTATAGATATGATGTACTTGTTTAATATAATTCACAATAATGTTGATTCGGAGTTTTGTGTTGAAAATGTGTCATTGTACGATCCTTGTAGGCGTCTGAGATCACCTGATACATTTTACCTTCCAATTTTTACAAACAATATGGCACATTTTAACACACTTGCAAGTGTGTTAAGACTCTACAACAAAATAGAAAAAAAGTTTACATTGACATTTATCATGACAAAGCAAATGATTATAAATAAATATTACTTTGTGTCTTAAATCAAATGCCTAATCCTTATTTTTGTCAAAGTAAATTAATTTTAGTCTATTTTATTACATATTATATGCTTTTTTTTTCTCTTTTCTTTTCTTAAAAAAAAGGTAGTTTCTTATGTTTAACTCGATTTTATTTCTTTAATTCAATATGTTTTCTTATCTTTCACCAAACTTAACCTTTATTATTACTTAAATTGATTTTACCCACTTATTTTATATAATTTATGAAAGATAGTGGAGTTCTATAATTTAGGATATATATAAAGGATGTTAGTAATGCTTACTTAAAAAATGGATGTATTTTATGTATCCTTGTTGAACTTCCAAATAAATAAAAAATAAAAATAAAAAAACAATAAAAACATAATTTTCATTTATAAAAGTACATTACAATACGTTAAAAATGGCCCTCCAAATTTAAATCTTTCTTTAATAATAAGAACGCTAATATTTATTTTTTTCTTTCAGTTTTTTTCTTTGAAACTTTGAGAGGTCTTCATGCAGTCTGACTTTTCTTCTTACTAACGTAATTATGTATTTCTCCCTGGATTATAGCACTAGAGCATTGATTTTTTACTGAGTTGAGAAATGTTTTTTTGTCGGAGCTTGGACCATCAAAAAATCTTTGAAAACATTTATTTGCCATTCTCAGACGTACGGTCTGAAAATATGATAAATAATTTTTGAATTATCTTTTCTTAAAAAAAAACAGTTCAGTTAACTACACACTGTATTTAAAAAAAATTATTAAGGAAAAACAACAGCTGTTTTAAAAGAATTCAAAATATAAAAAATAGTAAATATACCCAGTTAATGTTTTTCACAAATATCTTTAGAGAACATGTTACACAGAAAAGAGAAAAATAATATATTATATAAGACATGAGAAAGAAAAAAAAAGAACTCGTAAGAAGGTTAAGGGACGACAAAATAGAGTGCAGGTGTAGAGGAGAGATATTTTCATAATATAGTTGACCAATTCAAAATTTTGATATCATAATAAAATAAACATATTTAAAGAAACATAAACCTATTACAAAGTGAAAATGTTTCAAAAAGTTTTTTGTTGCTCTGTTTGTCCTTGTTTGTCTTTTTTTGGTGATTCAATGTTTTTTCGTTTGCTTTAAATGAGAGTTGCATTATTTTTTTCACATTGCTTATACCAACAATACTTTGAGTTTGTCCAAATTTTTGTAGACAAGGACTGGATTCAACTCCATGGGGAGCTGTTCATATTAACATATTACAACAGAGATGAAGAACATTTAAGAGAAGGTAATATAGAAGTCTAGGCATCTACAGGGCTTATGACCTGTCAATGGCTGGTTTAAGTAGCCACTTTACACACTGTGTAACATTCACCATTCTGCCTATATTTAAACATCTAATACCTGATCCATGAAGAAGTATAGAAATTGAAAAAATAATATTTTCAGGTGTTGCCTAGTATGTAGGTGAAATAATTCAATTAGATGAATTTCAACCGCATAAATAAAGGTTTCAGCTCTTCAACTTCACAAACATCAACAGATGAAAGAATTGAAGGAATTTAGATGTTTAAATATAGGCAGAATGGTGAACGTTACTCAGTGTGTAATGTGGCCACTTAAACCAGCCATTGACAGGTCACAAGCCCTGTAGATGCCTAGACTTCTATATTACCTTCTCTTAAATGTTCTTCATCTCTGTTGCATTGCTCATATGTTAAATTGCAAGTTGAATTTATTCAAAATAAAAAACTTAGTAAATTTTACCAAATAAAAGTTTGATATATAATAACACAACTACTTTTATGTATTCCGAATGATCAAATTTCCTTATTATGAAATACCAACAAAAATATTCTTATAATCCCTCAAAAAATATTTTTTCTTAACGAAAATTGGCCAAAAATCCTTGCTGGCATAATTTATTTTCCGTTTAATTACACTACGTTGGGTTTAAAACTTGTCAAAAGAAATGTCCTTTATGAAAAGTAAGATAAACGCAGGATGTCCCAAAATAACTTTGGGACACAAAGAGTTCTGAAAATTCAACCCCTAATTCCGCGAACAAGACTATGAAAAGAAAATTACAAGCTGCGAAATAACATCTCCTGTGGAAGAAAAAAAACAATATTTTCCACCCTTTGCATTTTACGTACAATACATCAATCCTTGTGAACAATATTTTCAGTACTTCCCTAAAAATATGATATTGTAACTATTAAGATGTCAATTTTTTTACGTTGAAATTTCTTTGTGTCCGGGTGGATGAATAATACATTTATGTGTGTGAAATAGAACAGGAATCTTGGATAGCATTTTTGACACAATGGCTGCTCTCAGGTAAAAATCTTGAATAAAGATATCAAGAGCAGATTAGTTTGCCTCGTTGTGAAGGGGTTGCCTTACTTGAGGTCACTGGTTCGACTCCAAGGAAGGTGGACATGAAGTATGGATTTAAAAAAGGATTTTGTACAGCGATATTTCGTTGTCTTCAGACTAGCTCTTGACTTTCATATAACATATGATTAATAAACAATGGACACTCTTTATAAAATAAATTGTATTATACACATTTATAAAAAATATTAAATAAAAGAATTTGAGATGAATAAGTCACTTAGATACCAACGTAATATTAAAAATCCTGAATTCCACTTAAGTCATGGTCAAAATAGCTTTGTCTTTAAAGGTGTAAAAAATGATAACAATCTTCCCAATGAACTAAAAACTATTTAAAATATTAAATCAATAAATAAATTTAAAGTAAATCTAAAGAAATTTTTTGAACACGTGTAAAAATTACATTAAATTTTAATTAGTATTAATGTATTATAAGTTTATGTTTTTTCTTGATAAATCGTATGTTTTTTTTTTCTCATATACTCGTATTTTAAATTACATAAACTCTTATAAATAAACAACTACAACAGTGTTAGTCACTCTCCAAGTACAAGAGTTTTTCCTCTTTCCGCTTTTTTTCCTTTTTCCCATTGAGTAATAGTTTTGATTTAAGGTAATTTATAAACAAATACGTTTATTTCTATTTTTATATATTTTTCACTTTTTAATCTTTTTTTTTCTTTTTTTTCTATTGAATATGTTCTGTAACTTGAATTATAAAAATAAAACTTTTATTTTATTGGTTGGTTGGAAGAAATTGCCATTTGGCAATAAGCCCGCCAATGTACAAATAACATTATGTACAAAAAGTTAAATAAATAAAAAAAAAAAAAAAAAGAGTTAGTTTCTTTTTTTGGAGAGTTACAATGATAACATTTAATAGATGTGTAAAAGTAGATAGATTTTTTTAAAAACATGCTCCTTATATAAAATTTATTAATATGTATATTTTTTAAACCCTGCATTGTGTGTACCAATGCAGAGACCTATGCACCATAAAGTATGGAACGAGACATGATAATGATGATACCCCAAAAGTATTTTTATTTTATTTTTGTTGGTTTTGGTCAAACAAAGAGCCAGCCTCTTTTTTGGCAAGTTCAACCTTAAGTGTTCCTTTTTTTTATTGTATGTTTTGTTTTTTTATGTTAAGAAAGGTTTAAATTCAAAAAATAATAACAAGGCGTAACGTGATATAATGTCTCTCATGTTTTATTAAAACAATAAATGTATATTATTTGTAATTTTCAAATGGACGTTTTTTCACCGGTTTCCAAAAGAAAAATTTGTATAAATATGTTGGATTTGAAAACAAAAAATACTAATCCTTATACTCGCAATGCGAAAAATAAGAAATAACACGATTACAAAACTTAAAACAAGAAAGACAGAGACGGTGTTTTGTGACCGGTATTTGTGTGAAAGATATGGCATCCATAAAGCATGATAGATACGTGTACCATGCATAAAACAGAGAAAACATTAGTCGTATGTGTTTTCTTTGTAAGTTAATGACAGTGCGCGGGAACACACGCTTGTTAAATGACCTGCGAAATTATAATTAATGTATTTTGCTATAATGGGGTTAAATTGTACAGTTTTATTTTTTTATAAATTATGAAATAGAAATTATTAAAAAGTATTACTCAATGTTTTTTTTATGTGTGAAACTTTAAAATATCAAGTATTTTGCCTGAATCGTTACAGCGCCGTTTCCAAAAGGATAATTTTTAACACAGTATTTTATTACAATATTTTAGTTTGTCCAAATGTTCATATACAAGACTGGATTTTTGTCTATGAACATTTGGACAAACTCAAATATTGTAATGAAACCAACTGGTCTAAGAAGAAGTTTAGAAATTGAAAAATTGTTTTCAGGCGTTGCTTAGTATGTGAAATAATTCAATCAGATGAATCTCTTCACAACAATAAAGGTTTCAGCTCTTTAACTTCACTAAAATCAACAGATGGAAGAATTGAAGAAATATAGAAAACATAGAAAAAATTCAAACATAGGCAAAATGGTGAATGTTACACAGTGTGTAAAGTGGCTATTTACACCAGCCAATGACAGGTCATAAACCCTGTAAATGCCTTGACCTCCATATTCCCTTATTTAAGGTATACTTAATCCCTGTTGTAATTTGTTAATTTTAACAGCATTTTCAATTAAAAATATTAATAGCGTTTTTACCGACTTGGTAGCATGATACGTTACATTTATTTTTTTTTGTTGATAATAATATACAATTGAAATTAAATTAAATTTTGTCATTTTTTTTTTGCGTTTTTCAAGAATGGTTTAAGTCATTTTCTTTGAACGGCAACACAGCCTTAATATGGGTTTCGTCTGACCTGACAAATGAAATTCATTTGATTAGTATAATTAGCTTGAAATCCTTAAACATCCCACCTCACCCTGTCCCAAAACGACGACAAAATGAAATAACAAAGGCTAATTAAATTTTGAAAAACAAAGAAAGTCATTCGTATAATTTTTAAAGGCACCACTGACCCTTAAAATGTTTGAGGTTGCCCTTTAAGATTTATATCATTCGAGAATTATTATCTCAGCTTAATTGTCCCTATTAGTCGTCTAAAACAATGGGCTTAAAATTATTTGCAGAATTAGCGGTGAGTGGTGAAACATTACTTAAAGAGACATTTCTGTGAAATATATCTGACTTAATATGAGAAATAATACTTGGAAATAACTTCTTATGTACTCTAGGCTTACACTGAGAAAACAATATGTATGTATATAGTTTGTAGGACAGCCGTGAGACACTTTATTTATTAACCTCATTTTAGCCACTTTAATTAATTTAAATTAACCAAAAAAGTTTTTATTTCAATCGAGGCTAAAAGTAGCAACGACAAAAACAACAAAAAAGAAATACCATTTTAAGCTCTCAAAAATCAATAGCTGTCCATGTTATGACGAAACATCCTAAGATATCCCTCGTTTATTGATGCATTGTTCCATTTTCAGCTTAAAGCGAATGTAGCTAGAGGCGCGTAGAAGTCTGAATGAGGACCTAGAACATATCGTAGCAGTAATAAATCAAAAGGACTTATCGCATTAGATAACATCCTAAATAATAAAAAAGTAAGGGTAATCGTTGAAATAAATAAATATAGGACACAAATTCCGAAAGCTCTCAAAGTGGAACGGAAGGTTTGTTGATGTCTGTCAATAGTCCGGCTTCTCTTGAATGAGCTTTCTGTGGTTTCCTTTTCTTAAAGAAAGCTCATGATGCGCTTAAATTAACATTTCGTTAGTGTTGCCAGGGTAGTAATTTTTTTTACTACTACTACCTACTTTTCTCATCTAATGAGAGAACTAATGAAAAAAGGATATCAGATTAAACAACTCTATCGTGGAAATTTGACTGACATTATCTTTATAACATCAAATATTGTTTAATATGATATAAAAATATTCGTTTTATGTAAAATAAAATTTGTTTTATATTTTAAGTTTAAAATTCATTAATTCCATTACTCTTATTAAATGCTCCTTTACTTATCTACTCTGTTGTGCCAATCAATATTTCTGCATGCGCAATAAAATTTTAGAGAAATTAACAGATTGTTTTATTTTACCTTACATTTGTGTTATTATTATATTTTTTCCCATAGTGCAACATTACGCAACGGCATCACGAATGCGCGCTGCGAAAGTGAGGCATAGTAGGGGAGTTATTGGAATTATAAATCCATCTCTTGTAAAATCGCATTTTGTGGTTTTTGATATAATATGGCACAATCTAGTATTTTTATTTCTGTAAAGAAGAAATACTGATCATGAAACTTATTTTATAATACATGGAAAAAATAAATAAAATGAATGTGTGCATTGTAAAAACTCTCTAACGCTTCAAGTCCTTCCAAATAAATGATTGAAAATCTAAACAAAACTACGAATAAAGGATATAACATACTCCACTGCATCCCATAGGGTAGTTATTTGATTACATAACTGTTATATAAATATACAGGCTCCTACGTGAATATTTGCTATCCTTTTGAACCAGTGCCAAGCAAAATACAGCCTTGTGTATGAATTTCATAATAGTTGTACAAGAAAATTGGCAGCTAAAATGATTCTAAGATAAAGATTTTGGAATAGAATTATTTTGTTTTATATAGGAATCCAACTGGCAAATAATATTATTGTTTAATTATTTGAAAACCATATTAACTCTCCTTTCCCGCTGATGTGTAGCTAGTACATATTGCATATAATAACTTTAATATCTCTCTAAATAAAATAAGAACTGAGTTAAAATTTTAGGTTTTCCTCCGTAATACATAAACTAATCGATTAAAATAGTTTATTTTTAAATTTTTTTTTTTTTTTATCATACGGGACAAGTGCTTTTTACGATATAAATTATAATAATGTAATCAATTAATAAAAGAAAAATAAAAATAATAACAGAAAAAATATCAGATACATGTATGTACGAGGGGGGACCCAAAATGCACGGAAATTTTGTCATTACTTCTTTATTTTTAAATATTTTTACACCAAACTTTGATCACCTTCAAAATATTCTCATTTGATCACAACTCATCTCTGCAAATGATCCTTACATTGTTCAAAACATTTTTTGAATTCACTTATCGGGATGTTCTTTAGGCCATCCAGCGATTTTGTTTTACCTCCTCCACAGTGGCAAAACGCTTTCAAAAAAAAAAGGGCAAAAGGCCTTAAGAACATCTCGATGAGTGAATTTGAGCAATGATAAGGATCGTTTGCAGAGGTGCATTGTGGCCAAAGTACAATATTTTGAAGGTGATCAAAATTTAGTACAAAATATTTAAAAATTAAAGAAGTTATGAGGAAATTCCCGTTTTTGTGGGTTCCTCCTCGTATGTCAGCATACAAAATATATAAAAAAGTCTGTATATATGAATATAAAATGAGTTGACACAAGATCGTAAGCAAAAGTAGCTTTTGCAAATAAATCGTTACTATAGAACGTCATAAAATACTTATAAAGAGATGATTTGAAAATTCACAGAGACTCGAGTCAAAAATCGATATGAAAAGTACATTCATTTCCTAATCTGTGTATACGCGGTATAGGTGAGTTGCAAAGATAGTTGGTTTGAGAAAGGTGAAAAAAATAAAGAGTATTTTGTCTAGTTTTACGTGTTGGTATATCAATATTTATTAAATCCAGGAGTTCGTAACAATTGCGGGGTTGAACTCAAAAACTAAATTCATTGCAGAAAAAAGGGCGCAATATTGCAAAGAAATTTATTTTTATAATTGGGCATTTTGTGACGGTAAATATAATTTATTATTTTTAATGCACAGTTGAATCATTCTTCAACAAGTATCAAAAACTTGGAAAACAGACAATTGGTCGATTTAATGAAATTTTCGTTATCGAGATTCATTATTATTCGTTTACTATTATAACTAACGACTGTAGTTATTTTCTACAAAATTAAAGTTAAATTCAAAGTTTTACCGTATTTCACTTTCACACCTACCACCATCGCTGATGAGAGAACCTTGATAAATTAAATTGTTGACTCTTTCTAATTTATACAACAAGGATAAAAGTGTAACTTAATTAGCTCGATCAATAATCATAAGCTTAGTTTTGCTCATATTCATAGAGAGGTTCAGGTTTGAACCAGGAGCATGTCTAGGAGCCTGTCCAGCCGTTAAGCCAGCGTCCAGCTTTCGAATGAAATTTTCCTGCTCATAAAATGACTAGACAGGTGCCACCGTTTTTTAGCAACAATTCACGGACAGTGTATACTTGTAATGCCGTATTAAATAGACTTCATGAACTCGGCAATAGTAAACAATTTCCACGTATCTGATCAATTAAGTGTAGGGTGTTGTTCCTATAGAACACAAACCTTTTGAACTTTTTGAAAGATGGTTAATGGTAATTATATTTATTTATTCATGCATTTCATAATATAAATATACAGTTTTTTGTTCACTTTGCCCAGCTGTATGAAACAGTACTTATGATTTTCTTTTTGTATTACTATATAGTGTTTTATTATTTAATTTTGTTTTTTACATTTGTTCTTGAATTATTTAAACTTTCACTGAATATGCTGTGTAATTTTTAGGTTATTTTAAAAAATATAAATCTTATGTGATTTTCAGGTTTAATTTTTTAAATAAAATTTAGGTAAAAGGAAATGTATGTTTTAAAATAAAAATAAAAATACTTGGCCAAATATGTTAGTATTATACATTTTTGTAAAAGTTAATACTCGTAAAATAAAATAACATTTCCTTTTTTTTAAATTAAAAAGCGTTGCGTATTCAATTCGATGCGTTTGCCTGTGCTATGTTAAATTATTTCATAAACAAACTGGTTTGCAGTACGCAACCAGGTTCAACCGTTGGGTCGGTAAAATAAACATGGGTAAGTTTAAAAGTTCCGAGAAAGTTCACTCCCATCTCGTTTAAAAACTAAAAAGAAGAATCCTTCCACAAAACGATCAACCCTTCACCCATATTCATACTACTGTCACTAGTCCAACAACAGGCCCCAGTCGTGCACTACAAATAAATTCCATTATTTTTAAAATATAAAAGTAAAATTAAAATTTAAGTAAAATGTTTTATATGGATGGATTCCTGCTCGCTCAGATGAGCTGGGTATTTGTATAAGAGAAATTTGAATTCAAATATTACAACGGTTTTATTGACAACCCTAAAATTATGCGGAGTATTAGCTTTCATGTTCCGGATAATTACCTTAGACAGCGTCAGCATACACTGTTTCACATTCCAATATACAGGACCAACCTGCCAATGATTATGCCTGTTGGAAGGACTATCTCTATGTTGAACAATAAAACTTTGGACATTGACATTTTTCACGTCTCTGAGGAAGTTTTTCGTTACAAGATTCTCTTACTTTTTTAACATATTATTCTCTGGATATTATGTATATTTATGTGTTATTTTTATATATACCTAATTTTACCTTATTATTTTAATTATTTATATATGTATGAGTTAAGAAATTTCATTTGACAATCTAAATAAATATAATGTATTTATATATATAAGGTACTGATTGAACAATTGTCCAAAGGACATTGACATTTTTCACGTCTCTAAAGGGAGTTTTTTGTTACAAGATTCTTTTACTTTTTTAACATATTATTCTCTGGATATTATGTAAACTTATGTGTTATCTATATATACATATTTATGCCTTATTATTTGATTTATTTCTATATGTATGAATCAAGATATTCCATTTTGTAATGTACAAATATATGAATAAATAAAATTTAAAAAAAAAAAATGAAAACTTAATAAAAAACCAAAAAATCATGTTTAAGGTGAGAATCACTTATAAAGTTAATTATTTTTCTTTTTATATTACAAACATAAGTGCCTGTTCGTGGATATTCTCAAAATTTTATTGACCATAAATTCAACTCGCATAATTTATCGCTTTGAATAAAAACTTACTTAAATGTAAGCAGATAAAATGGCCAGGTATTTTTCCCTTTAAGAAACAGATTAAAATTATTTATGTTGAACGTTTTGGGGTGTACGAGTAATTTTGAACTGAGGGGGAAGAACAATTTGTTTCAACGCTGGTATGAAAACGATATTTAAAATGATCCTTTCCTGGGGATTATTTGGGAATGGTAATATAAAGAAGATGTGTGGTATGACTTTTGTTTATAGAAACGTTTTTCCGTATTTTCTTCCAGGATTATAAAACAAAAGCGAAATTTTTTCAACACAAACATATCCACCATTGGCGTATCCTTATTGTTTGTTTTTTGATAAATTATATCTTATAGGAGCTAGGACGGACCATTTACAAACCCTTAAAAGTCCTTAAAGTCCATCCGATCATTGTAAATGTTATACTGTTCTCTTGTAAGAAGTAATTTAGATTTTAATTCATCAATATAGTCACCCTGCTTTAATGTTCATGATTATAATATAGAAAACATTCAACATAAATTTCTACGATATATGAACTACAAACTAAACATTCCAATACAAAATGTGAATTATGACTATTTATTAACACTGCTTAACCTTACAACACTTTCTGAAAGAAGAACTATTAAAGATCTCATTGTACTGTATAAAATTGACAATTCAATTCCATAAATTAAAAAAATACTTGTTTATTTTTATTACCATCTACTTGTTTTTTATTTTTTACTATTATATCGAATTGCATTATAGTATTGGCAAATACGCATTTCATAGCTACATATTTTAATTTCTTATTTTTTCGTGATAATATATGCTTGCTTGTTTATTAATTTAACTCAAAAATGTCTTTCTTGCTTACCGTAACATTTTATTTATTGTTTGCTGTTTTTTCTTGCATACCTTTGTTATTATTATTTTATTTTTTACTTTTTTTTTTATTTTTATTATTCTGAGTTTATTATTTAATATGTGAGCTTGTATTTCATTTTTATTTTTTGTAAATGCCCTTTAGGCGTTAATGAACAAAATAAATAAATAAAAGCACATTATTTTATCTGGCGTTTTCGGACAAAGGTCTTTCATATAATTTTCTAAACTAACAGGGAAAAGAGCAGTAAGAGTAGTAGGGGATCGCGATATACGAACTTGAAAGTTTAAAAAGAGAAACTCGTTTATTGACAAAAAAAAAATTTTTTTTATAGGAGTGAGACTGACACACAACCATACCATTTGATTAATCTAGAGAGACAAAAGTCCGGAAATAAAATGTTTAAATATGGCTTTTCTTTAATACAGCTATGTTCTTAAATATTTCTTTCAACCGGTAATGCACGCCAAGCTATTTATTGTGAATATGAGTGAATTTACCGTTTCAGATGCATGTAGCCGGCGGCCCGTTTGGGGCGACCGTGAACGTTAATTTTGGGCATATATGATTGTGTTTTGTGTAACTTTAAATACTCTTCAGTGATGCATTCTTTAAAAAAAGGTAATGATTAATTTATTCTTGCATTAAAATATACTAAAATATTCGTCGAGCCTTATGAATACCTACTGTCATAAAAAACACCATTTTCAAAATACTAAAAAAAGCATTATTTAATTTCAGATACTCCTGAAGTATGAAGTCAAGCTGAGTCAAGGCATGAAAAAGCGATCAACATATCATCGCCTCGTTAAAATTTGTTGAGGATATAATTTTTTTCGTGCGATTATTTGCGATTTTCAATTTTTTCTTTATACGTGGCCGCGTATAATAAAAAAAACTTATTCCAGTTATTGCGTGGACGCCAGATTTGCAATCTGTCAGGATCGTTATTTTCTTCAATCTGTTTTGTAGCTTTTTCAATACAAAGACCAGGGTTTCTCTGATCACAAACCGTTTCACCTAAAAAAACAGAGCAGAAATAACCGAGTTTCAACTTTTTCGACGGCAGCTCTCTTACGCCATTGTAGGGTACAAAAGCTGCAGCCACTTTGCCGTCTAATTATTATTATTATTATGGATAACTTATAAAGCGCCATTTTCTTAATAAAATACCTCAAGGGCGCTTTACATGGTGATTCTATTGTTAAGTTAATTTAATTGAAGCTTTTAAATTCGTAATTTATTTTGTTGTCACGTGCTACGGATTTATTCAAATGATGAGACTGCCATCTGTGAAGATCCTCAACTCTTCCCGCACCGTCCCAGGCAGAACCTGATCATCGTAGCCATGATCTTCCCGTTTGCGCTGTTTCCCAATACTTGGTATTATCTTAGCCTTTTGCCGTCGGGCAATACTACAACCAACTTCATCGTAAAGCGCCAGCATTAGGGTTAAAATGATAGTTTGTGTTATTTCGCCGAAGTTTGAACAATATTTTTTCACAAGATTAAACATGTTGAATTTAGTGAAAAAATTGAGTATTTGCGGTGTATCAGGTAAACAAGGCCTAAATCAAATTGTGTTTGTAAAAATTATGGAAAATAAATTATTTAACAGAATGCATCTCTTTTTTTAATGTCTGAACTACAGAATATTCCGACTTTTACTTGTGGTAACACGATGTTACATCACCGTGCGCAAGGAATTCTGTAGCACAGCTTTTTATAAATAAAAATGTTCTTCACTTTTTTATCGGTATTTCACTTTTTTTTTTTTAGTTACGCAATACCAGTACGCCCAACTTTCAACATTTGGCAAACTGTATTTTTATGATAATTTAATTTTGCAAAATTATTCTTTTCCTTTATAGGCTCGATGCGGGAAATTTGGCGAAGGTATTGTGTTTCAATATTCTATTTGGTTGACAAAGATTACTTTTGTATTTTCCTACGGGAATATGAAGAAATGAAATGTTAATATTTAAAAAAAAATATTATATAAATTTATTGCATAAATAAGTGTTTATACTTAAATCGAAATTCGTTGCAACAGAGCAAAATCATTTTTACTACTGCTACTATTACCATCTCGCCATTTCCCCGTAGACACAGGCAGAGAGAATAGACCACTACCCACTTCTAATCAATCCTGGCATACATTTCTAGCTTGTTCGACATTCATACATTTTGTTATACATGCCCTTCAGTTCTGCTTGCTTTTGACATAAGTCCAGTCATAAGAATTTCGTTTATCTGATCACTTAACGTTTTCCTTGGTCGTTTTCGTTCGACATTACCGCTCATTCTCGATACATGATCCTGTTTTACCATTATTTTGTCATCCATTCGTTCTACATGACCAAACCATCTCAGAGACCCTTTTTAATCTTATCAATTAAACTTGACTCAGATTCACATTCTAGCTTGATTTCATAATTTGCAACCCTGTCATACATTGATTTCCTACACATTTGTCTAAAAGATCGCATTTCCACCGCATTTACACGGTTTTCATCTTTTATCTGCCAGTTTTATGTTTGATTTCCATAAATAAGTGTTGGGACTAAAACTCCGTTGTGCACCGCCAGTTTAGCTTCGATTGGCATATTTTAATTAGCAACGTTTTGTGATCGCATTCACTCTCCTTTCAACATCTTTTCCTACTATTCCATCTCTTGAAAACATACTTCCCAGATACGCGAATTCTTCTACTTGTTCAAAAGATTCGTTGTTAACATTTATTATTCAATCAGTAACCTCACTTAACTTTTCAAATGCCATAACTTTTTACTTACTTTTATTTAATGAAATATATAAGTCTAGGTATTTACAGGGCTTCCGACCAGTCATTGCCTGATTTATGTAGCTTTTTTACACACTGTTTAACATTCATCATTCTGCTTTTGTTTAAACGTTTATGTTCTTTCAATTTTTCTATCTGTTGATCTTTGTGATTTTGCGATATTACAACTAAAATTGAAGTCCAAGAACGGACGTAGCAGCCCCCTATAACGAGCATCTTGAGGATGCGGCGGTGTACCTGGCTTAGACACATGCCACGCATAGCTCAGGAGAACCTAAACCCAAGTTGCCGGTTCTTTAAACCTCCGAGCCGACTTCGTCCTGGAAGGCCGTCGATAACGATCTTTTCACTTTATTCGGCGGAATTAAGGAGCGCTGGATTAACGTGGGAGGAGGTGAGATAGGGTCTTCTGGAGGCAACTGGTGATGTCCACATGCTCCATTTAGAAGCGGATATGGAAAAGAAGAAGATTCTTCTTAAATTGAGCAGCTGAAAAATTTATTGATGCTGGTGACATTCTAATCAAATTCTTTCACATACGTAAAAGGCAACGCCTGAAAGTATTTTTAATTTGTTATACTTCTTGAACCAGCTGGTTTATGAAGAATATTTTTAGTCTTTCCAGTTTTTGGAAGACAATGTTTTTTTTTTCCTTTAAATTATTATTTTATTATGCCCATAAGACTTTTGAATACGTACTAGTTATATAAATAACGAAAATTTAAAAAATACAGTAAAAAAAAAATATCATTAAATTGTTGAGAAATATGATTGGTGTAGAAAAATATTAAAAACTGTAAAAGTTTAAAATATTTGAATAAGATATTTCAAATTAAGATTTCGATAAATAAATAAATAAAAGTTAAACATATTGTACGTACTTTTATTTTCAGTTTATTTTAACAAATAAACAAAATACATAATTTTACTTTTGTTCCTGCAAAACCGAGGCTTGTCTGCAGGTTACATTACATTACATTAAAGTACATAGTTTAATGATGAATGAAGAATACAATATAGGTATTTGCACCCTTTATTCTTACTTACTGTTTTTAATAAGGTGTAGACCATTTTAAAAAAATGTATTTAGGGTTTTTTCCTCACGATTTTTAATAAATATTAAATTAAACAGTTTTGGCACTACTCCCCATTGTTCTATCTCCATAGTAGTTCTTCTGTCGTGGCACCGTCATCTGCTGTGCCGATACTTGTCGATGATAAAGTAGCTAGGTACAGAACATTATTTTATAATATAGAGAGAATGTAATTTTTTATATGACATGGAACATATTTATATATGTAAATTGATTTAAAAATGTAAAAGGCTCACGTTAAAAACAGCGATTTTGATTTTAATATATTACCACAAAGATGCTGTCCTTGGCTCGTTAAAATAGCCACTTTACATATTATGTAACATTACATCATCACGAATCTTTCCGGAACCAATATATTGACAGAAAAAGGCTAGCAAAGCGGATCAGCTCAAGGGTTTGTTGAAAGAAGTTTGTTGAAGAAGAAAAACATTCAACTCTGTCACCAACACTGACAGAGCTAATGTCGCCAAGGCCACGTACCTGGGATTGGGGATTGTCATCGCATACTTCGCCCTGAAGCCGAAATACAAACAGTAACCTGCTCTGGGACTAGTCAAGGAATTCTATACACATTCTGCCTATCATGTAGATATCACAACATTGTACTTTCCATTAATGTTTATGGCAGCATCGTGTACCGCACCTCTCCGGTGCATATCATGCCATTAAACCATTATAAATATTAATTATTCTGCTTTTGTTTGCAGATCTATATTCTTTCAGTTCTTCTATTTGTAAGCAAGTTGAAGTTATATACTGTTAGAGGTTCAATTGAGTTTCTTAATAAATTGAGTTTTTCTACTGACATTTCTTGGTGGAACTGCATTTTAATTATAATGATAAAAATACGTATAGAAATGAAATAAAACTATTTACGTATTTTAATTATTATTAGTATAATATAGTATTTTAATGTAATACAAATTTTAAGTATTTCAACGGTATTACTATGATATTGCACCATCTTATATATCCATTACTACCGGTGAGTGCGTCTACCGCGTGACCTTTTTCGTGACTTCCCTTCGTCACCACTTGGAGGCACTGCAGGCACAATGACTAGTACCACGCGATCCTCCTCTGAATTGCTTGATAAATTAAAACGATTGCAGAATATTTGTATTCGTTATATCTTTAATCTTCGCAAATTTGACCACATAACCGAGTATCGCACGCAACTACACTGGCTCAGTATCAGGCATAGAAGAAACATTCACATTCTATCACTTCTTCACAATATTTTAAATAATCCCACTTCGCCTGTTTATCTGAGAGA